>NC_133147.1:21145675-21338090 GCF_048418815.1 Hemitrygon akajei | reverse complement strand
AGTTCCTAGCTCAACACTCACCCAGCACGGATGGAAAGAATAAAAAGCACCTGGCCCATTCAAACTCAGGACTATTTGCCTCAAAGTCCAGTGCTGATACCACTACAACACTGGCTGGCATTCCCACTATTTGCCTCCTGCCTATCAACCAATGCTCTATCCATACTAGTATCCTTCCTGTAATACAATGAACTTTTATCTTCTTAAGTAACCTCATGTGCAGCAGCTTGTTAAAGGCCTTCTGAAAATCCAAGAATTCAATGTCATGAATTCTCCTTTGTCTATCCTGCTTGGTATTTACTCAAAGATTCCAATAAATTTGTCAGGCAAGATATTCCCTTAAGGAAACAATGCTGACTTTGGCCTATTTTATCATGGGCCCACAAATATCTCAACGCCACATCATTAACAATTGACTCCAACATCTTCCCAACGTCTGAGGTCAGGCTAACTGGCCTATAATTCCTTCTTTCTTCTGCCTCCCCTCCTTCTTGAAGATAGTGGTGTTACGTACCCTGTAACTGGGTGTTTGACCAGCAGAGAAAGAAGAATCTGTTGGAGTCTGGTGGTACCAAACTAAAGGTGTTTATTAGTAAACTACACAATACAATATCAAAAATGCAAATATACATATAAAACAAGTTAGCAGTAATAAACCTAAAAGTGTAGGAATAATAATAATCAATAATAAACAAGCTCTATCGATGTCTAGGGGTAAATGAATTGTCATAGAAAAGTATAAAGTTCAGTTCATAAATGCTGAAGTAGTTATGGTTGTTTGTGTTGAAATCGTTGGAGAGAGAAGAGAGAGAGCGAGTGAGATGTAGACAGCTACAGCAGCCAAACCTTCCTGTTGCCTTTTGATTCCGTTGCACCGTTATTGTGGTGGTCATTCAGCTCTGACCCCTCTGGTCTTCAGTTAGACCGTTCTTCTGTGGTGGACTCGTCACTCTGGCATGAGTGGACACACACACACCTCCCCACCGGCCCTGCTGTAACACTGTGAGCTTTACTGACCGATCTCCTGGTTCGGTCTCCCGAAGCCCCCACCTTTCCCGTGAGTTCCAACACTCAATCAGTGTCCACTGGTGTGTCTGAAGATTGTCTCTCCAGACCTGTCTTTTTATCCCCACTCATGGGCTCTCAGCTATCCATTAACTCTGAATGACTGTGTCCATCAAATCAGGCCACTCCTGCTATCTCCCGAGGAATGTTAACGAGCAAAGTAGGTAGAAGGTAAATAATCCTTGTAGAAGTCATAATACAGTGAATCAACAGTCTTTCTCCCCCCTCTTATCTGTAGCAAATGTTCTTGCCTGGGCTTTATCTCTCTCTCATGAGCAGCGTAACAACAGCAATAGTTTCGTAGTTCTCAGGAGGGGGGTTGGGAATGGTTAACTCTGCACCCCGTTGTCCATCAGGTCTGTCCATCACTCATAACAGTGGAATGACATTTTTTAATTTCAGAACCCTGCAGTGTATTCCACCTTCAGACCTTTCAGCTTCCCAAGCACCTTCTCATTAGTAAGAGCAATTGCACTCACTTCTGCTCCCTGACACTCTCAAACGTCTGGCATACTGCCAGGAGCCTTCCACAGTGAGGTTGGATGCAAAATACTCATTCAGTTCCTCCACCATTTCCTTGTCCCCCATTGCTACCTCTCCAGCACCATTTTACAGCAGTCTAATATCTACTCTCAGCTCTCTTTTACTCTTAAATATCTAAAAACACTTTGTTATCCTCTTTGATATTATTGGCTATCGTGTTGGTGCGTGGCCAAGTGGTTAAGGTGTTCGTCTAGTGATCTGAAGGTCGCTAGTTCAAGCCTTGGCTGAGGCTGCATGTGTGCCCTTCAGCAAGGCACTTAACCACATATTGCTCTGCGACGACACCGGTGCCAAGCTGTATGGGTCCTAATGCCTTTCCCTTGGACAACATCAGTGGCACGGAGAGGGGAGACTTGCAGCTTGGGCAACTGCTGGTCCTCCACAAAAAAAACCTTGCCCAGGCTTTCCAAGGCGCAAATCCATGGTCTTTTGAGACTAACAGAGGCCTACACTACACACACACATTATCGGCTAGCTTACATTCATATTTCATCTTTTCCCAATCTTTACCCTCTCATTAATTTTTAGTTCTATTATATGCCCTCTTTTTTCTAAGTTCAAAGTAAATTTATTATTGAACTACATATATGGCATCATATACTACCCTGAGATTCATTTTCTTGCAATAAGTGGATAATAGAAAACTAATCATAATAGGATTAATGAAAGGTCACATCAACTTGGGCGTTCAATCAGTGTCTATAAGACAACAAACTGGCAAAATCCAAAAAGAAAGAAATATAATGATAAATAAGCAATAAATATCAAGAACATGAGATAAAGAGTCCCTGTAAGTGATTCCATATGCTGTGGGAACATCTCAATAATCAAACAAGTGAAGTTGACTGAAGTTATCCTCGTTGGGTCAAGAGCCTGATGGTTGAGGGGTAATAACTGTTCCTCAATCTGCTGGTGGAAGTCCTGAGCCTCCTGTACCTTCTTCCTGATGACAGCAGTGAGAAGAGAGCATGTCCTGTGACCACTTTTCATTTTTGGGAGGGAGGAGGAGGAGGAGGAGAAGAAGAAGAAGAAGAAGAAGAAGAAGAAGAAGAAGAAGAAGAAGAAGAAGAAGAAGAAGAAGAAGAAGAAGAAGAAGAAGAAGAAGAAGAAGAAGAAGAAGAAGAAGAAGAAGAAGAAGAAGAAGAAGAAGAAGAAGAAGAAGAAGAAGAAGAAGAAGAAGAAGAAGAAGAAGAAGAAGAAGAAGAAGAAGAAGAAGAAGAAGAAGAAGAAGAAGAAGAGAAGAAGAAGAAGAAGAAGAAGAAGAAGAAGAAGAAGAAGAAGAAGAAGAAGACTCTTAACTCAGAGTGGAGTCATCGGGACGCCGTCCTGACAGCGTTTTGTTTATTAGCAGGCTTTCTTGCTGTTATGAGGCCAAGTTGCTAGCTCAATGCTCAACCCAGCACGGATGGAAAGCATGCAAGGGAGCTGGCTGGATAGAACTCGGGAGCCTTTGCTCTGAAGTCCAGCGCTGATACCAGTATGCCACCAAGCTGGCTTTTACTTACAATGGACTTGTCCATATTCATTACTGCTTTCCTGTGACAGTGCTTCATGCAGATGTGCTCAATGGCAGGGAAGCCTTTTACCCGTGATGGACTGGGTTGTATCCACTACTTTTTTTATAGGATTTTCCATTCAAGGGCTTTGGTGTTTCTACACCAGGCTATGATTTAGTCAGTCAAAATACTCTCCAGTATACATCTATAAAAGTTTATCAAAGTTTTAGATGTCATGCCAAATTTTCACAAACTCCTAAGGAAGTAGTGCACTGCAGTGCTTTCTTTGTAATTGCACTTACCTGCTGGCCTAGGACAAGTCCTCCAAATTACAACATCAAGGAATTTAAGTTGCTCACCCTCTCTGCCTTTGATCTTCCAAGGTGGACTAGCTCATGGACCTCTGGTTTCTCTCCTCCCGAAATAAATAATCAGCTCCTTGGTCTTGCTGACATTGAGATAGAGGTTGTTGTTATGGCACCACTCAGCCTGATGTTCAGTCTCCCTCCTGTGTTCATCACCACCTTTGATTTGGCCTATGAAGTGTGTTGTCAGCAAAATGAACATGGCATTGGAACTGTGCTATTATGTTTTTTTTTTACCTCCCTTATTAATTGCATCACCCTGGCTTTAGAGTGCTTCTTCTTTGTGGTGAATATATACTGTGCCTTCCAATTTTATCTCAGAAGTTCCAGCCTTTGCTGTTGTGCCATATCCATGCTATTGTCCCCTTCTGATTAACTTTGGCCAACTCCTCCCTCACACCTCTATAATTTCCGTTACTCCCACTGTAAACTGATACAACTGACTTTGGCTTCTCCCTTTCAAATTGCAGGGTGAAGTCTTTTGTATTATGATCAAACTCCTAACGGTTCCTTTACCTTAACCTCCTTAATCAAATCTGGTTCATTACATAACTCCCATCCAGAATTGCCAACACCCCTAGTGGGCTCAACCACAAACTGCTCTAAAGAAACCATTCTCATAGACATTCTACAAATTCTCTCCCTGGAATCTAATACCAACCTGATTTTTGCAATCTACCTGCATATTGAAACCCCCCATGATGATTGTAGCATTGCCCTTTTTACTTGTCTTTTCTATCTCCCGTTGTAATTTGTAGCCCACATCCTGGTCTGTATATAACTCCCATCAGTGTCTTTTCACCCCGTACAATTCTTAGCTCTATCCAGAAGCATTCTACATCTTCTGATCTTATGTCACCTGTCTTGAAGGATTTCATTTCACATTTTACCAGAAGAGCCACCCACATCCTTCTACCTACCTGCCTGTCCAATGTGTAGCTTTGGATGTTAAGCGCTCAACTGATTTTCCTTCAGCCACGACTCAGTGATGCCTACAATGTCATCCCTGCCAATCTATAACTGTGCTACAAGACCTTATGAATGCATGGCAGAGGAACTGCTGCAAGGGGCAGGGCTTCAGGTTTCTAGATTATTTACCTTATTCTGTGTACTGTGTGCATTCAAAGATAAAACCGGTTCTGTACTCATCATGTTGTTAATTTTGTCCCATGTTACACTTTAACTCATCCCACTGACTGTAATTTTGCCCTGTCATCTCTCTGTCCTTCCTCATAGTCTCATTACATATTGCCTCTGTTTGAAACCAACTACCCCTTCCTCAGCCCCATCTCTCTGAATCCCATCCCCCTGCCAATTTAGTTTAAAACCCTCCCCAACCACTCCAGCAATCCTGTCTGCAAGGATATTAGTCACACTCCGGTTCAGTTGTAACCGTCCCTTTGTACAGGTCATAACTTCCCCAGAAGAGATCGCAATGATCCAGAAACCTGAAGACTTGCCCCCTGTACCAGTTCCTAAAACCATGCATTCATCTGCCAAATCATCCTATTTTTACTCTCACTGGCACGTGGCACAGGCAGCAATCCAGAGATTACTACTCTGAAGCTCCTGCTCTTTCAGCATTCTACTCAACTCTCTAAATTCTCTCTTTCAGGACCTCCTCCCTTTTCCTACCCATGTCATTGGGTACCAATATGTACCAATACCTCTGGCTGCTCACCCTCCCCTTTAGAATGCCTTGGACTTGATCCAAGACATCCCTGACCCTGACAACTTGGAGGCAATGTAACAACCGGTGTCCTCTATGCGCCCACAAAATCTCGTGTCTGCTCCGCAAACCATGGAATCTCCAATCATTACTGCAATTTTCTTCTCCTGCTTCCCTTCTGAGCCACTGCGCCAGAATCCGTGCCAGAGACCTAGTCACTGTGGCTCTCCCTTTGTTCAAGTTTATCACTGTACATAGGCATAAGATACATGGGGTAAAAATGCTCTGACAATCAACTTCTGGCTTCAGCACCACATTTCATTACGAGACGAGGACCAACGTAAATTACTGAAATATTTATATTATTCACTATGTGTGTGCGAGGGTGCTGTGTATCAGTGTGTGGTTCTGAGTGGGTTTATGCCTATGTGACTGAGCATATGAGATAGTTTGACTTATTATTTCTGCCTCTGCCTGTGTGTGAGTATATGTCTAAGAGTGTTTCTGTGTGAGTGTGCATGTGTGTGTGCGTGAGAGAAAGGAGAGGGAGAACAAGGGAGGAAGTCAGTATATCTGTGAAATTGTGTGTATATAAGACAGAGAGACTGTGAGGAAAAGAGAGAGTCTAGTGTGAGTGTCTGAGAGAGAGAGGGAGGGAGAGGAGAAATTCAGAGTTTGTATCGGAAAGGGTGTATGTGAGAGAATTTCGGTGAGAAAATCTGACTGAGAGTCCTTGAGAGAGAGAGACTAGGGAAAGAGTGTGTGTGCAAGAGAGAGAGACTAGGGAAAGAGTGGTGTGTGCGAGAGAGAGAGACTAGGGAAAGAATGTGTGTACGAGAGAGAGAGACTAGGGAAAGAATGTGTGTGCGAGAGAGAGAGACTAGGGAAAGAGTGTGTGTGTGAGAGAGAGGACTATGGGTGAGAAATAGAGTGTGTAAGAGTGAGACTGTGTGTGTGAGAGAGACTGAGTCTGTGAGAGAAACTGGGCATATGAGAGAGACTATGAGTGTACGTGAGAGATACAGACACTATGTGTGTGAGAGGCATACAGCAAGTGTGAGCAAGAGAGTCTGTGTGTGTGATAGAGAGAGCTGAGCGTGTGTGAGAGATAGACTGTATGTGTGAGAGACTGAGTGTGTGAGAGAGAGACTGGATGCATGTGTCAGATAAACTGTCACTATGTGTGTGTGAGAGGGAGACTGAGTGTCAGTGAGAGACTGAGTTCATGTGAGAGAATGAGAGACTGAGAGAGACTCGATGTGTGTAAGGGAGACTGTGCAAAAGAGACTGAGAGTGTGTGAAATAGACTCTGTGTGTGCATGAGAAACTGAGTATGTGTGAGAGTGAGAGACTGGTGGGTGCGAGATCAAGACTGAGTGTATGTGAGAGAGTGAGAGAGAGACTGAGAGTGTATGTGAGAGAGTGAGAGAGAGAGACTGAGTGTGTATGTGAGAGAGTGAGAGACTGTATGTGTAAGAGATTGAGTTGTGTAAGAGAGAAAGAGATTGTGAGTGTGTGTGTGAGTAATTGAGTGTGTGAGAGAGAGACTGAGTTTGAGAAATTGAGTGCATGAGAGATTCTGAGTGTATGAGAGAGACTGAGTGTTTGTGAGAGACCGAGTGTGTGAGTGACTGTGCATGTGAGAGAGACTGAGTGTGTGTAAGAGAAACACTATGTGTGCAAGAGAAACTGAGTATGTGTTATAGAGAGACTGAGTGTGTGAATATGTGAGACAGAGAGACTGAATGTGTGTGAGAGAGAGACTGTGTGTGTTTGAGAGAAAACCGAGTGTGTGAGAGAGAAACTGTACGTGTGAGAGAGAGAGACTGGGTGTATGTGTAAGGATAAACTAAGATTGTAATTGAGAGAGAGAGTGAGTGTGTGAGGTGAGACAATGTGTGTGTGCATGAGAGACTGTGAGAGACACTGAGATAAAGAGAGTGTGTGTGGGAGGGAGAATGTGACTGTGTTGAGGTAGACTGGAATGTGAGAGGGAGACTGTGTGAGAGAGAGTGTATTTGTGAGTGTGCGTTAGAAAGAGACATGTGTGTGAGATAGACTGAGTATGTGTGTATGAGAGAGATGAGGAGGCTGTAGTTAAGATAGAGCGACTGTGTATGAGTCTGTATGTATGTGAGAGAGACTGTGTGTAGGTGCATGAGGTAGAAAGACTATGAACATGGATGAGACTGTTGTTAGAAAGTGACGACTGTGTGTAAGAGAGAGGGACTGTGTACTGTGTCACTCAATGGGAGTGAGACTGCATTATGAATGAGAGAAACTATGTGTGAGTGAGAGAGCGACTGTGAGAGAGATTGAGACAGAATATGTGAGTGAGAAAGAGAGACACTGTCTGAGAGATTGTATGTGTGTGCGAGAGACTGTGCACGAGTGAGATTGTGTGTGTGTGCACGAGTGAGATTCTGTGTGTGAGTGAGAGAGAATCCCTTCCCCGAAACACTACCGCATTCCAGACGCCGAGCTGCCAGGTTGGAGCGGATCCGCACAGGATACGCTGACGTGCCCCGCCAGGCCAGGAAGGGGAGGCGTGTGTCCAGTTCTTTTCCTGTGTGGGATCCATAAGGAAGTGGGGGAGAGAGAGCGAGCGCGAGAGAGAAGCGCCATAAGGGAAGGACAAAATGTGGGAATGTCCGAGGCTGGAGCGGCCTCTGGGTGAGTGAGTGACGGACGGAGAGAGGGAGGACGACGGGGACACACTCTCCACAAACTTCCCACAAGTTCCAGGAGGCGAGGAGGGAGGACGACGAAACCGATCGGGAACATGTGTTGTAGGGTGTGGGGCTCCCGGCGTTCCGGGTCCGAGACCCTTCCTGTGAGGGAGAGTAAGGAGGAGAGGGGGGCGAGGAGGGGATGCGGAGGGATGGGGAGACGGGGGCAGGGGAAGGGGGAACGCAGTTGTTTCTGTGGGCGGAAGTAGGGGAATGGGACAGGCGTGGGTGGGGAGAAGGGGAAGCACCTTCGTCCGCCTGGGAACCATTTCCCTCCCTCTCTGTCTCTCTACCTTTCTCTCTCTCTCTCTCTCTTCTCCCTCTCTATCACGCTCTGTATCTCTCCCTGTTGTCTCTCTTACTCTCCGTCTTCGTTTCCTCCATATTTATCTCAGCATCCAGCATTTTTCTCTTTTCTCCCTCCGTTTTCTGCCGCTCTTATTTTCTGCCTCACTATATGCCTCTCTCCCTTCTCTTCCCGACCTTTTCCCTTCCTCCCCTCAAGCTCTCTCATCCAATCCCCTCTCTTCCCACACATTTCTCTCTCATCCATCTTCCCCTCTCTCCTACACCAATGCCCCTAATGTTTCTGCTCTAAACTCTCCCTTTCCATCTCTCCCCTTCCCCTCTTGCTCCCCACTTCCCCTCTTCTCTCTCTCCTCTCCCCTCACTCTCACCACATCTCTCTACCTGCATCTCCCTCATCTTTATCCCACCTCCCCTCCTCCTCCTTCTTCGACCTTCTCTCTCTCCTCACAGTCCCACCGTTCTTCCCCCTCTCTGTCTCCTCTCCCTCTGTCCCCGTCTTTCACTCTGCTACCCCTCCTGGTTCTCATTTCTTCCTCAGTCTCCCCTCACCCTCACTTCTCCACCTACCCCCATCTTTCTCCCTGAGTCTTTATCCCATCTCCCCTCCCCTCCTCTCTCTCTCTCTCCCCTCCTCCTGTCTCTCTTCTTTCCTCTCCTACCTTTCTCTCCTCTGTCTTCCCACAACCCCACTGCCTCCCCCCTCTCTGTCTCTCCCTCTCTCCCCCCTCTGAGCCTCTTCCTCTGCTGTTCCAGCTTCGCGCCATGTGACCCCTGCTGGCCCGGGAGGTGCCGTAAGGCGACACGGCAAGGAAGAGGGGGAAGAGGACGAGGTGAGAGGACATTCCTGCAGCAGTTGGCGGGTCGAGTGGAGGAAGAAGCAGAGGATCGATCAGAGAACCAGGGGAGGCGAGGGCAGAATCCCCCGCACCCCTTCCAGTGCCTCTTGCCCTACCTCAGCATCAGAATCTGTGAGACTGGTGGGGAGCGTGTGGGATTAACTTACCCGTCACTGATCTACAGCTGCGGAGGGCAAGTGGGACGCCCCAACTGTACTGGGACCTCCTGGAGGAAGGGGCTTGACACCCTGTCACCAGGACGCTGCCTGTGACGGACAGCCCCCCACCTGGGGCCCAAGGGACACACAGAACAACTCTGTCACGTTTGCGAGGAGTCTCGGCCGTCGACCTGTCACCATCCCTGTGAGCGGTTCTCCTGGGGGACTTCCGATCTCACAGACGCAGTCATACATACAGATACTCTCACTCACACGCACAAACACGAGTAGGCAGACAGACGCAAGTGTATAGGCACACAGGTATACAGATAGACTCAGGTATAAAGGCTCACACACACACACACAAACCCAGGCAGATAGACACATAGGCAAACGAGAAGCTTACGTGCAAGCGCATTCACAGGGAGAGGGGAAAAGATACAGGCAAAAGGACTCAGGAAGACAGGGAGAGAGGCACTCACAGGCAGACACACACATAGATGCAGATAGGGAGACATACATAGGTGAACACAATCTTAAGCAGTCATAGGCGAAGACACATAGACACACACACACACACGTAAACAGGCGGACGCCACAGGTACCGCAGCGATGCCTATCCTGAAGCAGCTGGCCCCCCAGCAGTCAAAG
The DNA here is from genome assembly GCF_048418815.1 of Hemitrygon akajei. Taxonomy (NCBI): domain Eukaryota; kingdom Metazoa; phylum Chordata; class Chondrichthyes; order Myliobatiformes; family Dasyatidae; genus Hemitrygon; species Hemitrygon akajei. Next base: position 21,328,269 of record NC_133147.1, on the reverse strand, counting down.
CGGCGTTCCCGGCCGGACCTGACCCGGGAGATGATCAGTGCCCCGCTGGGGGATTTCCGCCACACCATGCACGTGGGCCGAGGCGGGGATGCCTTCGGCGACACTTCCTTCCTCGGAAGTCGCCCGCAGACCTCCCCTGCTGCCACCTCCCCCTCCACTCTGCACTCCCTTCCTGAGGAAGAGGTGGGAGGAGAGGAGGGAGCTCCACCGCCCCCGCTCACACCAAAGGGAGGGGTGGGTGCGGATGAGGAGGGAAGGGTCCGGCCCGGAACCTCACCTGGGGGGTTGCCTCTGAGGCGCGCTGACTCTGTGCTCTCCTTCCATGTTGACCTGGGACCCTCAATGCTGGGAGATGTGCTGGGAGTGATGGAGATAGGGGAGCCTCCCCAGGGACCCCAGTCACCAGGGGAGCAGGGTCCCGGGACCCCTCCCAGAGTGGGGGAAGGGGAGGAGGGTGAGTGGAGTGGGAGGGAGGGTTTGAGGGAAGAGGAGGAGGAGAGTGTGAAGGGGAAAGGTGAGGTAGAGAAGAGGGAGGGGGAGTTGGGGGAGGGTGAGGAGGAGCGGAGAAATGGGGAGAGGGAGGAGAGGAGCGGCTCTATCCCCAAGGAGGTTGAGGAGGAGGAGGAGGAGGAGGAGGAAGATGAGGGTGGTGAGTGTTACACCTTTGAGGAGGAGGAACAGGATGATGAAATACACGTGTAGGACAAGTCCCGACTCCACTCCCCCCCCCCCCCCCCCAAAACCATTATGGGCTTAGCAAGCTGACCACTCACTCTCTAAAGGGTTGGTGTGGGGGGGGGGTCTAGTGGGGTGTGGGTCTTTATTTATCGTCGTCCTATCTATCGTTGGGGAGCCCCCAGTCCCGGGACTGTGCTTGGAGGAAGCCTCGTGTTGGGTCTGTCCTCTGGGAGTGTGCGATGGGAGGTGCGGAGGGAGCTTCTCACTGTGTCAGACACTGGTATTGTGTGGTAGGACGGTGTCGGGGGAGCTTCAGTCTGTGTCAAAGTTTGGGCGAGGGTTACAGGATGGTGTAGAGGGAAGACCACTCTGTGTCCAAACATGGGAGTGAATGATAGGATGGTGCAGAGGGAGCTTCACTGGATTGGGTGATGGGACAGTGCGGAGGGAGCTGTGCTCTGTGTCTGACCCTGTGAGTGAGTGATAAATGGTGTGGAGGGAGGTTGTCTCTGTGTCCAACCCTGGGATTGGGTGACTGGACAGCACAGAAGGCACTTCACTGTGGCCGACCATAGATTGGGTGATAGGACAGTGCGAAGGGAACTTCACTCTATGCCTGACCCTGGGACTGGGTGATAGGACAGTCGGAGGGATCTATATTCTGTCTCTGATCGATTTGGGAACAGTATCTATCTGTAACTTTGACAGTCTTCCACCATATGTCTGTTTGTTTCCATTACCTGCTGTTATGTTTATAACCTCAGACATTTTGAGTCATTTTATTGCCTGTGACATTTTAAAAAGAGATTTTGTTGAAATATATTCTTGCTAAACACTGAGATGGCTGTCTGGTTGTATATGACAGACTTCTGTTTAGTTCTGTGGGGCAGAGATGATCTCTTTATCCAACTGTAGAAAAATATCTCTCAGCGGAATTGACCACATACGTACGTAAACAGATGCTGTAGAAAGCGAATAATTCACAATGGTTTTCCCCAAAATGCATTTTATATCCAGACTATTAATGTTCCTCATTAATACTCTAAAACCCTTTGATTAACTTTTATTTTAGTTTATTTGCAGTATGATAAGTTTTCCTGTTCAAAGGGAGCAGGAGATGGGTCCCGGAGGGTTTAAAGGGAGTGGGAAAAGGGATCCTCGGTGGGTATAAAAGGAGCAGAAAATGGGATTCTGGCGAGTTTAAAGCAAGTAGGAGAAGGGGACCTGGTGGGTTTAAAGGAGTGGGAACAGTTCCTGGTGGCTTTAAAGGGAGCAGGAAACAGGGTCTCTGGTGGGTTGAACAAACCAGGAAACAAGGCTCCAGTGGGTTTAAAGGGAGTGGGAAGCAGCGTCCCAGTAGGTTTGAAGGGAGCGAGGAAACAAGGTCCCAGTGGAGTTAAAGGGAGCTGGTGACAGAGACCCAGTAGGTTTATAGCAAATGGGAAATGGGCCACAGGGACTGATAAATGGGGTTCCAGTGAGTGTAAAGAGACCATGAAACAGAGTCCTATGTGTGTAAACAGAATGGGAAAGATGGGGCTGTCCCAGGAGGTGAGGGTCCTACGTGATAGATGCTGCCTTTTTGAAGCACTGCTTTTTGAAGATGTCCTCAATAGTGGGGAGCGTAAGTGCCCATGATGGTGCTAGTTGAGTCTACAGCCCTCCGCAGCATCTTTCGATCCTGTCCATCGGAGCCTCTATATCAGGCAGTGATGTGACCAGCCCAAATGCTACAGCCTTCGGAGACAAACCAAATTACCCCAAGTAGAGCCAAAGAACTTCTTTGAAAGTGGTGTCACAGGTAGATAGCGTCATAAACAGAGTTTTGGCACATTATCCTTCACGAGACAGAGTACTGGTTACAGGAATAGAGATGTTCTGTTGAAATTGTATAAGGCATTGGTGAGGCCTAATTTGGAGTACGTTGCGGAGTTCTGGTCACCTACCTACAGTAATGATAGCAATAAGATTGAAAGAGTACAGACAAAATTTACAAGGATGTTGTCAGGACTTTGGGACCTGAGTTATATGGAAGGTTGTCAAGAGCAATCATGCTCATGAAATCATGATTGCTAATGGCATACGATGAGGCACATAATGATGATGATGAATAGGTTAGCACTTTATTCCCTGCAGTGCAGGAGGATGAGAAGAGACGCATATAAATCTATCAGGGGTATAAATAGAGTAAATGCAAGTAGGCTTTTTCCCAATGAGGTTGGGTGGGGCCACAACTGAAGGCCATGGGTTAAGGGTGAAAGGTTTAAGGAGAAGATGAGGGGGGAGTTCTTTAGTCAGAGGGAGTGGGCAAGTGTGAAGCGAGCTACGTGAAAGTGGTGCATGTGGGTTCAATTGCAACATTTGAGAGAAGGTTGGACAAGCACATGGATGGGACGGCAGTGGTCCGGGTACAGGTCGATGAGATTAAACAGAATAACAGTTTGGCACAGACTAGATGAGCCGAGCAGCCTGTGTCTGTGGTGTCCTGCTCTATGACTCTAGAGGCACTAGCATGCCTTTTTCGTGATTGCATCAATGTGCTGACCCCAGGACAGATCATCTGAGATGCAACGCCAGCCACAATAATGAAGTTTACAACAGGGTTCAGATCAGCTGGGAAGGTGGGCCAAGGCAAGGCAGATGGGATTAAATTAAGATGACATAAATACAAGAGATTCTGCAAATGCTGGAAATCCAGGCAGGATCTGGTAGCCATCCATTTTAATTCAACTACCCATTCCCAATGCACAGCTTCCTCTATTGCCACGGTGAGGCCAGTCCCATGTTGGATAAGCAGCACCTCAGATTCCGTCTAGGTAGCCTCCATCCTGATGGCACGAACATCAATTTATCTATCTTCTGGTGATTTCTTTCCCTTCCCCTCTCTTTTTTTACCTTCTGACTCCCCTCTTACCCCTTCTCTTCTCACCTGCCACCACCTCCTCTGTTGCCCCTTCTCCTCTTTTTCCCATGTTCACTCTGCTCTCCTATCAGATTCCTTCTTAAGACTTTTACCTTTTCCATCTATCACCTCCCAGTTTCTCACTTCATGCCCACTCCCCTACCTTCCTCCTCACCTATTTTCACCTATCACTTGCCAGCTTATACTTCCTTTTCCTCAACCCCACCTTCTTATTCTACCCCACCTTCTTTTCCATCCTGAAGAAGGGTCTCAGCCTGAAATGTTGACTGTTTATTCCTCTCCGTGGATGCTGCCTGACATGTTGAGTTCCTCCAGCATTTTGTGTGTGTTGCTATGTTAAATTCAGACAAGTTCAGACAGGAAGTTATGTTGCAGCTTGATAACACTCAGGACTTTAATTCTTGACAAGTGTGAATTGGTGCATTTTATAAACACGAGATTCTACAGATGCTAGAAATCCACATACAAAATTCTGGAGGAACTCATACATTAACCCTTTCATTCCCAGGATAGTGCTTGTAAACCTCTGGACTTTCTTGAATGCCGAAGTTCAAAGTAAATTTATTATCAAAGCACATATTCAGTATCTCACCACATTCAACCCTGAGATTCATTTTCTTGCAGGCATACTGAGTAAACCCTTAACAAAACAATAACCATAATAGAATCAATGAAAGACCACACCAACGATGCAAGTACAAAAATAAATAATAATAGACAATAACTATCGTGAACATGACATGAAGATTCCATAGGAAATATCTGCAGGTTGTGGGAATGTTTTAGTGAAGGGGCAAGTGATGTTATCCCCGCTGGCTCAAGAGCATGATGGCTGAGGGGTAATAACTCTCCCTGAACCAAGACACGTGAGTCCTGAGACTCTTCCTGATGGCAGCAGTGAGGAGAGAACGTGGCCATAAGACATAAAAGCAGAATTAGGCCATTCGGCCCACTGTCTCTGCTCCTCCATTTCATTATTGCTGATCCATTTTCCCTCCCAATCCCAATTTCCTGTCTTCTCCCCGTAACATTTCATGTCCTGAATAGTCAAGAACCTATCAACCTCTGTTTTAAATACACCCAATGACCTGGCAACAGATTTTCAGATTCACCACTCTTTGGTGAAAGAAATTCCTGCTCATCTCCATTCTAAATGGACAACCCTCTATTCTGAGCCTCTGCCCTCTGGTCCTAGACACCCCTCTGTGTGGTGGGAGTCCCTAATGATAAATTGTACTTTCCTGCGAAAACTCTCTGTGTAGTTGTGCTCAATGGTGGGGAGCACTTCATCCAGTATTCTTTTTTAGATATGGGTCCGAAACAAGCCTGCATGGACTGGTTGGGCTAAAGGGCCTGTTTCTGTACTGCACGACTTAGTTCAGGTTATTGTCATTCAACCACACACCTACACATCTAACGGAAACATTGTTCCTCTGGGGCCGAGGTGCAAACACAGTGCGTATGTCTTAAACTTCATTTAAGTCAGGAAACTATGTTGCAGCTTGATAAAACTCTAGTTAGGCTGCATTTGGAGTATTATATACAGTTCTAGTCACCCAGTTATAGGAAGGATGTCAAAGCTTTGCAGAGGGTGCATAAGAAGTTTACCAGGATACTGCCTGTATTTGAGGGTATGTGCTACGAGGGGTGATTGATAAGTTCGTGGCCCAAGGTAGAAAGAGTCAATTTTAGAAAAGCTAGCACATTTATTCTTCAACATAGTTCCCACACTTAGTCCAGCGGTTGTGGAGCATACGGATCTTGGACCTCCAGAAAGTGTCCACGGCATGGGTGATTGATAGGTTCCGCTCCAGAGGAAGCAACTCAAGTTTGTCCATCCTCTCATTATCACTCATCGGGGGGGGGGGGGGGGTGTAATTGATAAGTTCGTGGCCTAAGGTAGAAGGAGATGAGTTATACAGTTCTCGTTACATGCACATGCAGTTCAGCTCTTTTTGTGTAATTATGCAGGAAGTTTAAGGTTAATAATTCATCTTCTACCTTAGGCCACAAACTTATCAATCCCCCCCCCCCCCCCCCCCCCCCCCCCCCCCGATGAGCGATAATGAGAGGATGGACAAACTTGAGTTGCTTCCTCTGGAGCGGTAGAGGCTAAGGGGAGATCTGATAGATATTTATAAGATTTTGAGAGGCATAGACAGACAAACATCTTTCTCCCAGGGATTGAAATGGCTAAAACTAGAGGGCATTCGTTTTAGGTGAGTGGGGTAATTTCAAAGAAGATGTGAGGGGCATTTTTTTTTACACTGTATGGTGGGTGCCAGGAATGTGCTGCCTGATACTTTTAGAGGCAGATACTTTTTAACAATTTGTTATTTTGCACTACTTATGTTAATTTAACTATTTAATAGACACACATATATACTTAATGTAACTCAGTTTTTTTCTATATTTCTAGATTTATTTATCATGTATTTTATGGCTGCTGTAAAGTTAAAAGATTTCATGACCTATGACAGTGATATTAATCTGTTTCTGATTCTGACTCTTAAAAGACCTTTGGATAGGCACATGAATGCCTCTACTTCCTTAGGAGTTTGCAGAGATACGGAATAACATCTAAAGTTTTGACAAACTTCTATAGATGTGCAGTTGAGAATATATTGTCTGGCTACATCACACCTTGGTATAGAAACACCAATGCCCTTGAATGGAAAATCTTACGAAAATGTAATGGATACAGCCCAGTCCATCACAAGTAAAGCCCTCCCAGCAATTGAGCACATCTACATGGAGCGGTGTTGCATTAAAGCAGCATCCATCATCAGGAACCACACCACCCAGGACATGCTCTCTTCTCACTGCTGCCATCAGGAGAAAGGTACAGGAGCCTCAGTACTCACACCACCAGGTTCAGAAACAGTTATTACCCCTCAACCATCAGCAAAGGAGGTAACTTCATTCAGCTTCACTTGCCTCATTATTGAAATGTTCCCCCAACTAATGGATCCACTTTCAAGAGCTCTGCATCTCGTGTTCTCATTATTGATTATTTATTTATTATTATTGTTTCTTTGTTTTGTTTTGTATTTGCAGTTTGTTGCCTTCTGCACACTGATTGAAACCTGTAGTTGGGTGGTCTTTCATTGATTCTGTTATGGTTATTGTTCGGTAGATTTGTTGAGAATGCCCACAAGAAAATGAACCTCAAGGTTATATATGGCGGCATATATGTACTTTAATAAAAACATTTACTTTGAACATGAGGAAAATGGAAGATTACGAACATTGTGTACGCATAAAGGATTTGATTAGTTGGCCATGTAGTTACTAATTGAACTAATTTGGAACAACATTGAGGGCTAGAGGTCCTGTTCCTGCACTGTACTGTTCTGTATTCCATGTTCTATATTGTTAATATAACTTTTAAAATGTTACTTTATAAAGAGATACAGCACTGAACAGGCCATTCTTGCCCAACAAGCTACACCGCCCATCAACCCACTTATTTAATCCTAACCTAATTACAGGACAATTTACTATAACCAATCAATCTACTAACAGTACATCTTTGGACTGTGGGAAGAAACAGGAGTACCCAGAGGAAACCCATGCACTCATGAGGAAGATGTACAAACTCCTTATAGAAGACACTGGAAGATGCCCCGGGTTGTAATAACGTTGCTGTAACTGCTCTGCCTCTGTCACACACAACACACATAGTCACAATACAATATTAGCACAAGTCCCTGAGTGGCATTGCCTTAAGATTAACAGGTTGACATGAAGGGCGAGGTGCATGTTTATGTAAGGCAGTATAATGTTACTGGCTGTCTTATAATAAAACAAGTAGTCATATAAATATTTGAAAGAGCATCAATAAAAGATGAAAGGTCACCAATGCAGGATCACAGCATGTCTGTGAGCTGGGGAGTGGGAGCCAGCAGGGTACTCAGACAAGGTGTACGTGTGTGCTGGGTTGCAGCAAGATATTAAAAAATCTAATGGCCCAGAGGAAGAAGCTGTTACCCAATCTGATAATTCTGGTTGTTGTACTGTAGTATCTTCTGCCTGACGGCAGGAGGTCAAGGAGTTTGTGGGTAGGATGGAAGGAATCTTTAACAATACTGGAGGCACTTTTGACATATGCTGAGGTGAGGGGAAAGAGGGTCCAATGATGGGAAAGAGACTCTGATGATGTTTCCAGCAGTCCTCCCTATCCGCTGGAAGGACTAGCAATCTGATGCATTGCAATTCCCATACCAGATGCCGATACAGCTGGCCAGGATACTCTGGGTGGCGCTCCGGTTGAAATGTGCCGAGAATGGGGCGTGGGGCCTCATTTGCCTCAGTCTTCTCAAGAAGCGAAGGTTTTGCTGTGCTCTCTTGGCTAAAAAAGATGGTTTTGAGGGACCAGTTGAGGTTGTCAGTAACGTGCACATCAATAAACTTGGTGCTCTTGACTCTCTCCATGGAGAAGTCATGAGGTGCAATAGGGAGTGGTCAGCATGCACCTACCTGAAGTCCCCAATCATCTCTTCAGTAACACACACAGAAAATGCTGGAGGAACTCATTGATGGAAGGGATTCCTGAAGAAGGGTCTTGGCCCAAAACGTTGAATGTTTATTCCTTACCATAGATGATGTCTGACCTGCTGAGTTCCTCCAGCATTTTGTATGTGTTACTCTGGATTTCCAGTATCTGCAGAATATCTTGTGTTTATAATCATCTCTTTAGTCCCGTTCATGTTGAGACTCCAGTTGTTTTTTTCACTCCAGTCCACAAGCCTCCTGTTTCATCACCGTTGCTGACGAGGCCAACCACCGTTGTATTGCCAGCCAAGTTAATGATGAACTTAGTGACACAAAACAAGTTGGAAGCTGCAGAGACAAGGGAGTGGTGAACAGAACAATGGTAACATATTTGATGCAGACTAGTTTGACTGGTTAAGCTGAAATAATTCAGCGTTGAGCAAAGCACACAAAATGCTGGAACAACTCAGAAGGTGAGGCAGCATCTATGAAGGGGAAATGAACTGCACTGATCAATTAACACAGTCCCAATGAAGGATCTTGACCTGAAACATTGACCATTTATTTCCCACCATAGATGACATCTGGCCTGCCGAATTCCTCCGGCATATTGTGTGCGCTGCTCAAGATTTCCAGCATCTGCAGAACCTCTCATATCTTTGGTTCAATATTGACTGCGGACTCCTGTATTGTACCAACCATACAGCATGGGAGCAAATGAGGCTGCAGAGACTCAGCAAGCTCCATCACGGGCACACTCCTCCCCACCGTCGAAGACATCCTCAAGATCCATCACTGAGGACCATCAACATCCAGGCCATGCCCCCTTCTCATTATTACCATTGTGAAGGGACAGGAGTCTGAAGACCCACACTCAATGTTTCAAGAACAACTTCTGGTCAGCTGCTCTGTGCCAATCAAGATGCCCGTGTTTGGCCCATATCTTTCCAAACTTTTCCTATCTTCATCCTTGTCCAAGTGCCTCTTCAACATTGTTAATGTACCTGCCTCACTTCCTCTGCCCAGTTTGTCACAGAGATGCACCAGAGGGATGGAAAAAAAGTTGCTCCTTTGGTCCCTATTAAATATCTCCCCCAGACCTGTGCCCAGTAGTTCTTCATTTCTCTAGGTCTGGGAAAATGACAATATGTCCTCACCCTATCGGTGCCCTCTCACGACACAACATATGTATCCCCCACACTCCTTGTCTAACTCATCTCTTGTACATTGCGATCCTTATCTGTTCCCAGTATCTCCTCTTGCAGCCTGTTTCAGACACCTACCGCTCCTGGTGTAAACAAAATAAAAACTTTCCTTGTAAATTTTCTTTGAATTTAACACCTCCCCTCCCCCACCGCTCACCTTAAATTTACCCCCTCTAGTCTAGAATTTGACATTTCCACCCTGGTGGGTTGGGAAGAGAGGGAAGAAAACGATTCTCACTATCTTCTCTATGCTTCTCGAAATTTTATAACTTTCAGGTCCTCCCTCAGCTTGAATGGTAAACAATCCAAGTTTATCTAACCTCTGTTTCTTGCGTCAATACAGGCAGGCATAGCTTCGAGGCGGGGGTGGGGAGGTTTTAAAGATTTACGGGAATTATTTTTGTTTACACTGGGAGTGGTAGGTGTCTGGAACAGGCTACTAGAGAAGGCAGTGGGAACAGATAACAATAGCAATGTACCAGAGGCGAGGTAGGCAGCGAGTAGTGAGGGATAGAGATGTTGTATCGTGAGGGTGAGGCGTACAGTCTTGCTCCCCCAAAGTTGGTGGTGCTGTGGGTGACGATGGAAACAAATATGATTGAAGCGCTTAAGAGGCAGGGAATGCAGGGATAGAGGCCATGTGCAGATGGACAGGATGAAGTTTAAATTGGCATCGTAGTCAGCAGAGACATGGCGGGTCGACTCCTTGACTAGGCACAGCTCAAACGCCATTTATAAATTTGCCGATGACAATTAATGTTGTGGCTGAATCTCAGATGGTGACAAGATATAGCTCGAGAGGGACAATAAAATGAACCATGATCGAGTGACGGGGGCAGGCGTGATGGGTCGATTGGTCTCATTCAACTTCTATATCTCAAGGAAAAGGCGAGACAGACTGACTACTTCAGTTGTATCTCAACAAAAACCTTCCACTCAAGACTTCAGGAGACCACACATTGGTCTTCAATGAGGGAACAACGTTATAAGGGGGAGCAGTTTCCTGGGTGTCAACAACTCAAAGAGGATTTATCCTGTGCTCAACACACTTATGTAGTCATGAAGAGGGTGCACCAGCAGCTCTACTACGTTTGCACTTTGAGGAGATTTGGGTAGTCACCAAAGGCTGTAGCATATTTCTACAGACTGGTTGCATCACCGTCTGGTACAGGGACTCCAACACACAGGATTGTAAGACGTTGCAGAGGGTTGTTGACTTGGACAGCTCCATTACGAGACAAACTTTCCCTCCATCGAGGACATCTTCAAAAGGTGGCATCCATCATTAAGGGCTTTCACCACTTGGGATATGCCCCTCTTCTCATTACTACCATCCGGGGAGGAGGTACAGAAGCCTGAAGACCCACACTCAACCATTCAGGAACAGCTTCCATCCCTCTGCCATCAGATTTCTGAATAATCCATTGCTTCATTATTCCTTTCTATTGCACTATACTGCATATTTCGTAATTTATAGTAAGAAAGTGCACCCAACTTCAGTGCCTGACTGACCAGGTCAAGGAGTTGGTTGCACTCAGGATCATTTGGGAGGCTGAAGATATTACAGATGAGACACTTGAAGAGGTGGTCACACCCAGAGTACAGGCTTTAAAAGTAGATGGGTGACCATCAGGAGAAGCAAAGGGATTAGAAATCAGCGCAGGGTACCCCTATGGCCATTCCCTTCCCTTGGGGTGGGGTGGTGTGTGAAGAGAATGACTTATTAGGGTACGGCAGCTGCAGCCAGGCTGATGGTACTGTAGCTCACCAGAGAAGGGTAAAGTCAGGCAGCGTGGTAGGTACAGGGGACTTGATAGGTAGGGGGACAGAAAGGAGATTCTGTGGCTCTAAAAGAGACACTGGGATGGCTTGTAGTCTCCCGGGTGCCAGGGTCCAGGATGGACTGGAGCAGCTAGCTGCAGGATATTTTCAAGGGGTACAGTGAACAGCTAGAGGTCGTGGTGTACATTGGCATGAATGACATAAGCAGAAAAGGGGAAGAGGTCCTACACATTGTATATAAGAGTTAGGAAAGAGGCTGAAGAGAAGGACAAGTTAGTAAAAGCTGGATTACTCCTGGTGCCACGAGCTAGTGCAGGTAGGAATGGAGTGATAGAACGGATGAATGAATGGCTGAGGAGATGGTGCAAGGACAGGGTTTCAAGTTTGTTGATCATTGGAACCTATTCTGGTGAAGGGATGACCTCTACAAGAGGGACAGGTTGCACCTGAACTAGAGGGGAACCAATATCCTGGCCAGGAGGTTTGCTAATGCTACTCAGGAGAATTTAAACTAATTTTGCAGAGGACTAGGAAGCAGAGCACCAGGTCAGTTTGTGCGCAGTTTTGGTCTCCAAGTTTGAGGAAGGACATTCTTGCTATTGAGGGAGTGCAGCGCAAGTTCACGAGGTTAATTCCCGGGATGGCTGGACTGTCATATGTTGAAAGATTGGAGCGACTGGGCTTGTATACAATGGAACTAAGAAGGATGAGAGGGGATCTGATTGAAACAGGTAAGATTATTAAGGGATTGGACATGCTAGAGGCAGGAAACACATTCCCGATGTTGGGGGAGTCCAGAACCAGAGGACACAGTTTAAGAATAAGGGGTAGGCCATTTAGTAGAGTTGAGGACAAAATTTTTCACCCAGAGAGTTGTGGATCTGTGGAATGCTCTGCCTCGGAAGGCAGTGGAGGCCAATTCTCTGGATCCTTTCAAGAAAGAGTTAGACAGAGCTCTTAAAGATAGCGGAGTCAAGGGATATGGGGAGAAGGCAGGAACAGGGTACTGACTGAGGATGATCAGCCATGATCACAGTGAACAGCAGTGCTGGCTCGAAATGCCGAATGGCCCACTCCTGCACCTATTGTCTATTGTCAGTAAGGGAAAGATTAAATGTTAGGAAAAGTGGTGAAAGGCAAAATCAAAACACCAGTTATGATGGGCCAGATGTTTTGAAATGTGTATAGTTTAATACTAGGAGTATTATGGATAAGGCTGATAAACACAGAGCATGGATCAATACTTGGAACTATGATGTAGCCATTACTGAAACTTGGTTGAGAGGGGCAGGGGGTACCAGGTTTTTGACATTTTAGAAAAGATAGAAGAGGTAAAAGAGGTGTGAAGAGTTGCACTAATCAGGGACAATATCATAACTGCACTTGGGAGACATAATGGAGAGGTCAGACACTGAGTCCATTTGGGTAGAATATTTGGGAAAGGTGCAATCTCACTATAGCCACTGGAACAAGGAATACATTCATCCGATTAAGGAAATGTTTAAGAATTGGGTTGTTGTCATGGGGGATTCCAACTTTCCTAATACAAACTGGGACCTCAGTGCAAGGGGTTTAGGTGAGTCAGAATTTGTTATCCTGGTAGGTTTCTTAAGTCAATATGTGGATAGTCCAATTAGGGGAAGGGCTATACTGGACCTGGTGTTGGGTAATGAACCCAAATATTCAGTGGGTGAACAGTGACCACAACTCCTTAACCTCCAGGATAGCTATAGACAAGGATAGGCATTGTCCTTGCAGGAGAGTTTTAAATTGGAATAGGGCAAATTACGAGGGCCTTAGACAGGAACTAGGAAGAGTTAATTGGGAACACCTTTTCTTTGGCATGTCCACATTAGACATGTGGAAGGTGTTTAAAGATCAATTGCACAGAGTACAGGAAAGGTATGTTTCTGTTAAATGGAAGGATGGGGATGAAGAGATAGGAGAACTTTGGATGTCCAGAGAGGTGATGAATTTAGTCAAGAGGAAAAAGGTAAAATTTGTAAAGCTTTAGAAGTCAGGATCAAATGAAGCACGAGGTGTTTAACAAGGCCAGAAATGAAGAAGGGTATTTGGAGTCAGGAGGGGCCATTAGAAGTCCTTGGCAAATAGGGTTAAAGAGCATTCCAAGGCATTCTATACATACATCAAGTAAAAGGATAACTAGGGAGATGGTGGGACCACTTAAAGATAGAGAACACTTGGTTGGACACAGAGAACGTGAATGAGGTACTTAATGAGTACTTTGCTTCAGTATTTACCAAGGGAAAGGATGTGGAGGTCCTGGAGATCAGTGAGTATACTAATACATTAAGGCGCTCAGAGGAAGTGATGGGCCTCCTAATGAGTATTTAGGATAAGTCACTACAGCCTAATGGGATTTACTCCAGGTTATTGAAATAGGCAGGAGACGAGATTGTTAGGCCCTTGACCAGTATCTTTGTGTCTTTAGCCACAGCCGAAGTCCTGGAGGACTGGCGAGAAGTTAACTTTTTACCATTAAGAAGGGAACAAGGGAAAATCTTTGGAACTATAGACCAGCGAATCTCACATCAGTTGAAGGAAATTGCTGCAGAAAATTCTTTGGGATAGGATAATGAACATTTGGAAATCCATGGGCTAATTATTAAGAGCCAGAAGGTCAGTTTTTTTTACTCAGAGTTGTGGGTATCTGGAATGTGCTGCCTGGTACGGTGGAAGAGGGAAATACATTACTGGCTTTTAACAGACATTTGGATAGGCACATGGATGTATGGAAGATGGAGGGGTATGGACATTGTGTAGGTAGGAGGGATTAGTGTTTGGATGTTTTTGATTTGCTTTTAGCTGCATGGCACATTGTGGGCCAAATGGCCTGTTCCTGCTGTACTGTTCTGTGTTCTAGAGTGTACAGCAAAAAGACCACATAAGATAGATCTCTGGTTCTGGGAGTGGGGAGAGAGGCAGCACAGGACCAGAACAAGCTGCAGACAGTTCCAAACTTAACCAGCTCCATCATCAGCACTAGCCTCCCCAGCATTGAGGACATCTTCAAAGGTGATGCCTCTTAAAAAGGCTGCATTCATTTCATCATTAAGAACACTCATCACCCAGGATATGCCATCTTCTCATTACTATCGTGAAGGAGGTGGTACCTAAAAACACACACTCAATGTTCCAGGAACAGTTTCTTCCTCTTTGCCATCAGATTTCTGAATGGACAATGAACTTATGTAGAGTAACTTACTTTTTTTTGCCTTTTTGCATGACGTATTTTATTTAAAAAAAAGTTTATATATCCTCTTACTGTAATTTATAGTTGTTTATGTATTGCACTGTACAACTGCAAAATAATAAATTTCACAACATATGGCAGATATATGAAATCTGACTGATTGAGGAATCCTGTCATGTCCTTGCTATAGTTCATGTATATAGTGTCTCTGTTAATCTTCTTGGTCACCCTTACAATTCATTCATGAGACACAATTTCCCGCACCAAACTACACTTCATCAGGTCTCCCCTCAGCATCCAACACTTTAGTCTGTCCATCTTACACTCCTTTGTCTCCTTCTACCAAGTCATTTTGGATCAAATCTTTGTCAGTGTCCTTGTTAAAAGATGATGTCAATAATGTCTACTGCCCCGCCAATCTACTTCAGCATTGCTTAAAAAAAATCACAAGACGCAATTTTCCACGCAGGAAGCAGTTGTTTCCCTTTGGAGTCACAGTGCACTTCTATTTACTATACTGAAATGCAGCACTGAATAGGACCTCCAAGCTACCCAACACTCCCTCCCCCTCCCCCCCCCCCCCCCCCCCCCGATTTAATCTGAGCCTAATCACAGGACAATTTACAATGACCAATTAATCTACCAACTGGCATGTCTTTGGACTGTGGGAGGAAACCGGAGCACCCAAAAGAAACCCATGCAGTTACGGGGAGAACATACAAACTCCTTACAAGCAGTAGCGGGAATTGAACCTGGGTTGCCTGTACTGTGAACTACTAAGACACAGTGCCATCCACTTCTACAATTCACAAACCATGATTCCCTTACCACTCCCGCCGCATGAAGATGTACACTTCTTAGGTCTCCCCCCAGTCTCCAACACTGTTTAATCAACCCCCCTTGTAACCAATACCCTCCGATCCAGGCAGCATCCTGCTGAACCTCTGTATAGATGTGATCTCAACATCAGCCAGTTAAACTTCTACTGGTAATTCCTTCAGCCTCTCTGTGCCTGGGCGGGGATTGGAATCATCCCAGTAGAACCCCTAAAGCTCGGCAAACTACCTCACCCACACACTGGGATCGACTAACCAACCCAACCCACCAACACTGGAGGCTGGGATCGAACCCTGACCTCCAGAGCCCCAAGATGGCAGCTCTATTTGTTACGCAAACACCCTCCCTTCTCCCACTGAGCTCGGAACAGAGAGAACCAGTGTCAAGAAGGATTTCTTTTTATTATATTTAAACACTGACAGAAAGTGAAAACATTATTTGTTCTGTAAAACAGACAAAGGTAGATGGGGTGGGGGGGAGGGTAGAGGAGGAGGAGAGGAGAAATTAACTTAAAATGGGAACAAAAATAAAAATCACATCGGCAAGGAGGGAGATTACATTACTAAAGGGGGAAGGGAGAGCAGAGAACAGAAAGGGAGGGAGGGGGAGAAAGGGTGGAGGGAAGAGGGAGAAAACGCAAACAGCAAAAACCGCAAAGACAACTGCAAGATTCCCCGGCGCCTGGCGAAACCCTTGACCCGCTGATACCTGGAAAGGAAGCGAAGCCCGCCGACCACAGGGCACGGCGGGGTCTGACAAATGGCGGCTCCGAGGCGCCACTGCTCACGCATATTTCCTGGTCTCCTGCCTCTCTCTCTCTTTCTCTTTTCTCTGCCGTGGCAACAAGTCCTTTGGCACACATTGCACGTGCACGTATTTGCTTTTCTTCCATTGTCGTATCCTCCACAAACGCTCTCCCGCTGGCTGGCTGAATTAAAAAGAGAACAGGTACTCCCTTCTGTGCTGAACTGGACAACATGCAGCTAGACAGTGTTGGGATGGCCAGGGGAGGTGCTAGGGATGGGGAGGTGACACAGTCCATTCCTCGGAGACTTGCTGCAGAGGTCTGCGTGAGGCGCCGCCTTCTTGCTTGCTTGCTTCTCTCTCTCTCTCCCCTCACCGTGCTGCGGACTGAGAGGTTTTGCGTTTGAGTCTTAGCGTTTGCTCGGCAGTGCAGTGGCTCCCTCAGGCTGGCCGGAGAGGGGAGGGGAGTGGGTGTGGGGTTAGGGATGAGAAAGAGAGAGAGAAAACTGAAACATTGTTAGTCTCACAGCGTAAACAGGTACAAAAATATATACACATAAACTTTTTTTTTAAACAAATTTGACACAATTACTTAAAAAAGAGGGTTTGAAAGAGGAAAAATATATGTATCTTAGTGCTCTTTCCAAACAATCATGGCAGTCCAGTTCTGTACAAATCCTTGCAAGTTAATGCAAACCTTAAATATACACTTTATATACACTTCTTAAATCGCAAAGATTGACCTCTGAAAAGTTGCGCCCACATCACTGTCAGCAGGGTTACCGGTCACACCCCGGATTAGGGGAGTCGTTGGAGGGAGTGGGGGAGAGGGTTGAGAAAACTGAAGCAGTGTGCAGGGAGTGGGTGTGGAGTACTGAGAAACTGGTGGGGGGAAGAGAGCAGATTGGAGTAGGCTCTCTGTTCCTTGGGGGGGCGTGGGGGTGGGAGGAGTGCAGATTGAAGTTCGTGCGCTCACTGCGAGTTGAAGAGGGTTAGGTACGTGCATGTGGAAAACAGGTGGTGCAACGCATCCTCACATGTGCATATAAAAAGATCCTTTAAAAACTAGAGGAAGAAAATCACAATGGACTGGGACGAATGCCTCGGCCACACAACTTTATAACCCGCTGGCAGTGTCGAGGGGCATCAGGACTGGAACAAAAAGGGCAGAATGGCAAGGCTGGGATTGGGCTTCAGAAATTCGCCAGCTGAAGTGCACTCTGCTTGCAATCGATCTTGGTGGTGTCGGCTCCCAGGTAGGTGAGGGCAACAGAGCCCAGGAACTGTCGGCAATCACTCTCGCTATCGAAGGCCAGCTCGGACTGCACATAGGAGACAGGCAACACTGGCCGATAACTGGAAGGGATGGGAGACAGGCAGAAAAGAAAGAAAGAGAAAAGAGAGAAGAGAGAGAGAAGAGAGGAGAGAGAAGAGAGAGAGAAGAGAGAGAGGCAGAGAGAGAGAGAGAGGAAGAGGCAGAGAGAGAGAGAGGAAGAGGCAGAGAGAGAGAGAGAGGAAGAGGCAGAGAGAGAGGGGGGGAAGAGGCAGAGAGAGAGAGAGGGGGAAGAGGCAGAGAGAGAGAGAGGGGGAAGAGGCAGAGAGAGAGAGAGGGGGAAGAGGCAGAGAGAGAGAGAGGGGGAAGAGGCAGAGAGAGAGAGAGGGGGAAGAGGCAGAGAGAGAGAGAGGGGGAAGAGGCAGAGAGAGAGAGAGGGGGAAGAGGCAGAGAGAGAGAGAGGGGGAAGAGGCAGAGAGAGAGAGAGAGGGGGAAGAGGCAGAGAGAGAGAGGGGGGGAAGAGGCAGAGAGAGAGGGGGGAAGAGGCAGAGAGAGAGACAGGGGGAAGAGGCAGAGAGAGAGAGGGGGAAGAGGCAGAGAGAGAGAGGGGGAAGAGGCAGAGAGAGAGAGGGGGAAGAGGCAGAGAGAGAGAGGGGGAAGAGGCAGAGAGAGGGAGGGGGAAGAGGCAGAGAGAGGGAGGGGGAAGAGGCAGAGAGAGAGAGGGGGGGAAGAGGCAGAGAGAGAGAGAGAGAGGGGGAAGAGGCAGAGAGAGAGAGAGGGGGAAGAGGCAGAGAGAGAGAGGGGAAAGAGGCAGAGAGAGAGAGGGGAAAGAGGCAGAGAGAGAGAGGGGAAAGAGGCAGAGAGAGAGGGGAAAGAGGCAGAGAGAGAGGGGAAAGAGGCAGAGAGAGAGGGGAAAGAGGCAGAGAGAGAGGGGAAAGAGGCAGAGAGAGAGGGGAAAGAGGCAGAGAGAGAGGGGAAAGAGGCAGAGAGAGGGGAAAGAGGCAGAGAGAGAGGGGAAAGAGGCAGAGAGAGAGAGAGAGAGAGGGGCAGAGAGAGAGGGGGAAGAGGCAGAGAGGGGGAAGAGGCAGAGAGAGAGAGGGGGGAAGAGGCAGAGAGAGAGAGGGGGGAAGAGGCAGAGAGAGAGAGGGGGGAAGAGGCAGAGAGAGAGAGGGGGGAAGAGGCAGAGAGAGAGAGGGGGGAAGAGGCAGAGAGAGAGAGGGGGAAGAGGCAGAGAGAGAGAGGGGGAAGAGGCAGAGAGAGAGGGGGGAAGAGGCAGAGAGAGAGAGGGGGGAAGAGGCAGAGAGAGAGAGGGGGAAGAGGCAGAGAGAGAGAGGGGGAAGAGGCAGAGAGAGAGAGGGGGAAGAGGCAGAGAGAGAGGGGGGAAGAGGCAGAGAGAGAGGGGGGAAGAGGCAGAGAGAGAGGGGGAAGAAGCAGAGAGAGAGAGGGGAAGAAGCAGAGAGAGAGGTTGGGGGAAAGTGAGGGGGAGGATGATGGAGATTGAGGGACAGAAAGAAAGAGAAAGATATTAAGAAGAGAGAAAGAAAAAAAGAAAGGAAGAGAGAGGCGGGCAAAACAAAACGTTAGTCAGCAACATTGACAATGCAGTAAGGTATGCTTCACTTTACAGGAATCGGCGCCCCGAGCCTAACCCGCCACGACAATAGGGGGATAGAGGACTCTCCCTGTTAAGGGGGTGGGGCAGGGCCCCATTAACCAGCCAGCGCCCTGTGGCTAAGTGGCGGGGGAAGAGATGGGCAGCTTCAACCTAGCCCTGCATGGGGCAGGTGGGCTCCCTTTCTGGCAATACTTACCTATGCATGAGACACAACCTGTGAGACCCTAGCTCCCTGCCTTGCCTCAACCCCCACCAACACGTCCACTTGGCACCACGGGCTATCTGTCCCTACCCTATCCTGCAACTCCAATAAAACTTCATATGGTGGCTGAAGAACTGACAGGAGTGGCTATTTACCCTTCTCCCCTGTGCTAGCTGGAGACGCTCTGGGACGACCCTCCACACCTGGGACATTTCTCTATCCATATTCAGAGAAAGGAGGGTGGCTGAGTATATAATGTTCCACACTCAGGTTCACCGTTCCCTCCCCAATCTGGTGACCAGAATAGAAATCAGAGACCCTGTTCACATCCCTCACTGTGAAGAGGAATCCATCTCCACACACCCTCATTACAGGGGGCACAAAGCTCCCGTTCCCCTCAACTCAGGCACTAGATTCCCTTCCTTGTCCCTAAATGTGAGAAAAGAGATCACCCCAAAACTCGCTCATGACAGGGGGTTCCAGACAAGACACCAGGGTCTCTCCCCACTGTTCCAGACTCTGGGAAGTCCAATCCAATATATTCTCAGTTTGGGAGGAGTTGTTCCCCCATACCAGACACCAATGGCTTCCTATTCCACCATCCCCTCCTAACCTTGCATTCCGCACTCTGGCGAGGAGTTCTTCCGAACACTCCCTTACTGTAGGTTGTCCCAGATTAGACACCAGGGTCTCCCTGTGCCCCTCACTCTGTGGAACAGGGTCCTCTCCACACTCTCCCACAACAGACAGCAAGGTCTATCCCTGTGTTCCCTGGTCTAGGGAAGGGTCAGATCACACTTTCTTCCACTACAGCAGGGGTTCTCAACTCTTTTTATGCCATGGATCTATACTGTTAACTGATGGGCCTGTGGACCAAAGGTTGGGATCTCCTGCACTACAGATAGACACAAGGGCCTACTTGTCCTGTTCTCCCTTCCTCTACCCATGTCTCTCACTCTGAGAGGGGAACACCCATTTCAAAACGCACGCAAGGCTTAAAGGATCCCAAACCCCCTCAATCTGGGTGAGACTCTGCTCATGGGGAGGGGGGGGGGGGATTGTGGGTGGGGGCTGGGATTCCCATCCTCCCTGGGCCTTGACTGAGTGGTACGGGGAAGGGTCTGGGAGATGGGGGTCCGAGGCCCCACCCCTGTGGCCTGGAGGGGGACGTACGTTTTGAGCATAGCCTTGAGGGCCTGCTTCCTCTCGCGTTCCACAAACTTCTCGATCAGGTAGCCGGACATGCGGGGGGACTCCCGGTACAAGCGGAAGAAGCGGTGGTAGTTGGAGAGGGCCCAGGCGGCCCGGAGTCCCAGGGCATGGGCCACGCACGCATCCTCTTTCAGCTCCCGGCTCAGGAAGGCTAGCTCTGTAGTTATGTCTGCAAGGGTGAGAAAGAGAGAGAGGTGTTAATGACAGGCAACGGGGGGAAGAGGGGATGGAGATGGAGAGGGGTAGAAGGCGAGTGAGATAGAGGGGTCTGGCGAGGGAAGGTGAGTGAGAGGGGCCAGTGAAGGAAAGTAGTTGGTGGTGGTCAGGGCGGGGTTAAAGAGAGGAGGTGGTGAAGGGTCACTGAGAAAGGGAAAAGATGGTTAAGGTGGTTTAATGATGGGGGAAGGAGTAGACAGGTGAGCGAGAGGGAAGAGGAGTGAGTGAAGGAGGAGAGGTAGAGGAATGAGTGAGTGTAGGAGGGAAGAAGGAGAGGGTCCAGTCATTGAGTCGAGGGAAGAAACGATGGAGAGTTTTGGGAAGTGGTTCCACTCAGTCTGGGAGGAACAGGCAGTAGCTGTGTGAATACCCTTTCCCATCTGTACCTCCTGAGTTCTGGGTGAAGATGTAGTAGAGTATTCGGTAGGCGGTGAACTCGCCTACATTCCCCGGCAGGCTCTCGGCATACAGAGACTTGAGCTGTGCCTGACACTGGTTGAACTCCTCGTGGTCACCCTGCAGGGAGGGAGAGAAGAAGGGCGGGGTGGTCAAAGAGTGGAGAGAAGCACCTTGCTCTGGATCAGCGCTGTGCAACCTGGTGCTGTGGGTTCAGACTGATGGATGCTGATGAGGCTGCATGGCCATAAGTGGCTAAAGGGCCTACTGTGGTATTAGATGAATGAGGGATAAATGGCTCCCCAGAGTTAGCATATAGGCTGTGTGCCAAAGGGACTGGTGCTACGGTAAATGTTTTATGGTCTTGTGATGAACAGAATTATGCCATTTGGTCCATCGAGTCTGCTCTGCCATCTGATCATAACTGATTGATTTACCCTCTCGACCACTTCTCCCTGAAACCTTTGACACCCTTACTTATCAAGAACCGATCAACCTCTGCTTTAAATATTTCTATTGACTTGGCCTCTACAGCCAACTGTGGCATTGAATTCCACAGATTCTCACCCTTTGGCTAGAGAAATTCCCTGCAATCTCTGCTCTGAAGGGAGCAGAGGCTCCCTTTGTATTCTGAGGCTGTCTCTCCCACTATTGGAAATATCCTCTCCACCTCCACTTTATCTCAGCCTTTCAATATTTAAAAGGATCCAAAGAGATCCACCCCTGCACTTATTCTTCTGAATTCCAGCAAATACAGGCCCAGAACCATCAAACTCCCCTCATTCGTTAATCGACAGTCATTGGGGGAGACAATGAGCTGAAGCTGTTTCAGAGGTAAGTGGGTTAGAATCAATGATTCATGAAGGTCATTATGTAACTGTGGGCCAGAAGATTTGTTTCAGAAATAAATGGGCCATAATAGATAGGTGCAGATGTTTGGCAGGGAGACTGCTAGGGCCTAATTCCATAGTGAATGGCCTGCTGATTTGCTAGATCCAAAGGGCAATCTGGGTGCAGAAAAGTCTCAGCGGTAAACCAAGTTGGCAGTGCCCGACTCTGATAAGGGAGGAACAAAGGAACACTCTCGAAAACAAGTGTCTGGGTCCATGGACTGGTTAAGGACGTGCCTGAGGGAAAGGGGCTGGTGTATGTCAGCACCTGGACCAGCAGGTCGAGAGTGTTGTCACTGTCATTCACTGCAGGAGGCAGTTAAGGAGACTCCCAAAGGAGGGTCTTGGCTCCTTGCCGTTCAACCCACCGACCCACTTTCAACAGATGGTGGGTTTGTCGCTCTACATACCTTGACCACTTTGCTGCACTAAAATGGATATAATTTGCTATATTTGTGCACTTTCTTGTTCAAAATAATTTGTGTATAATCTATGTTTAATTTCCTCCCACAAGCACAACTGTGAAGCAACGTGCCTGTGGCACTGCTGCAAGGAAGCTTTTTATTGCAACAAAGGAAATCATAGGCCAGTTAGCCTCAGCGGTTTTGGGGGTACTTGTGGTACAGGACAAAATAGGCCAAGGTCAGCATGGTTTCCTTAAGGGAAAATCTTGCCTGACAAATCTGTTTGAATTCTTTGTGAAAATAACAAGTAGGATAGATAAAAGAAAATTGGTGTATGTTATGTACTTGGATTTTCAACACTTTGACATGAGATTGCTTAACAGGTGGCCATGATATTAGAGGAAAGATACTAGGATGGAGAGAGCATTAGCTGATTGACTGGAGGCAAAGAGAGAGAATAAAGGGAGCCTTTTCTGGTTGGTGTTGGGACTGCTTCCCTTTTAGTTGTACATCAATGATTTGGATGACAGAATTGATGGTTTTGTAGTCACCTTTGCAGACAATACCAAGATAGGTGGAGGGGCATATACTATTTTCTAAAGGGAGAAAAATTTTTTAAAAATCCAAGGGACAAAGGGACGTGGGAGCCCTCATGCAGGATTCACTAAAGGGCAATGAAAGGCTTATCATACGAGGAGCAATTGATGGCTCTGGACATGTACTTGCTGAAACTTAGAGGAATGAGATTGGGGGAGGGGGGTAAATCTACTTGAAACCTATCGAAAGTTGAGGAAGATGAAGATGAATTTTGTTAGCCAAAGGGTGGTGAGTCTGTGGAATTTGCTGCCACAGGCAGCCATGGGGGCCAGGTCATTGGGTGGTATTTAAGGCAGAGGTTGATAGCTTCTTATTAGTCAGGATGTGAAAGGTTACCGGAACAAGGCAGGAGAATGGGGTTGAGAGGAAAATGGATCAGCCATGATGAAATGGGAGAAAAGAGTCAACAGGCTGTATGGCCTATTCCTGTTCCTATGTCTTATGGCCGAATATTCCTCTTTTGCACAATCTACTCACTTACTCTCGAAGGGCGGTGAGGTGGTTACAACATAGAAAGGGCAGTAAAGAGGGGCCACTGCAGGAGGAGTGACGAGGATGGAGGACTGCCAGAGTGGTGGTGAGGATCTAGAGTAGTGGTCGCCAACCAGTCGATCTTTGAGACCTTCCCAGTAGATCCCGAAAAAAGAAATGAAAAATGTGCAGCGGACAGAAAAGACCGGAAGTAAAACCCTGCAACCCCGGAAACAACCTCTCCCCACAAACAGCTTTCCATAGCAGGAGTATTGCTATATTACCATTATCCTCATTGGTATTAACTTATCTTTATAATGCTCACATTACAACACTTCTCCCCCTTTAAATTCCAACATTCCTTAAATGTAAAAGAACTGGGAAACAAAAACCAGTGGTGTCATTAGCTTGCATACCTCTGAAACATACTAGTGTCTCAGTAACAGTTTACCAATACAAAACACCTGAAAAACGTGGCAGATTCAACATTCAGTCTAACAAAGGAAACTGTCCAAATATTCAGTCTGTAAGGAGGTTTGCGAGGGCGCTGTGCTGCAACAGATGAAAATTATTAAATCTAAGTACAGGAGCAGTCTTACTGACAGACAGCTCACAGACTGGCATCTGTAGTTAAGAGCCAAATTTCAGGGAACTAGCAGAAAGTATTCAGACCCAGTCATAACACTGAGTGCAACAGTCAATTTATTTTTTTGTGTTGAAATAAAATTAAATAATGAAACATAGAATTAAAGGTGTTGTAATGTGAGCATTATAAAGATAAGTTAATACCAATGAAGATAATGGTAATATAGCAATACTCCTGCTATGGAAAGCTGTTTGTAAAGAGAGGTAGTTTCCGGGGTTGTGGGGGTTTACTTCCGGTCTTTTCTGCCCAGTGCGCATGCGTGTGTCTAAGTGATTTAGTAGGTCGATCTTGCCTTTCACTAAGGCCGAGGTAGGGTATCTCAGGCTTAAAAAGGTTGGCGACCACGAATCTGGAGTAAGAATCAGAGTTATCATCACTGACATGACATGAAACATGCTGTTTTGCGGTAAAAGTCCAGTGCAAGACAAAAATGGTTATAAATCACAATAAATAAAGAACAAATAAGTAAGATAGTGCCAAAACAGAATAGTAAGGCAGTGTCATGGACCTTTCAGAAATCTGATGGCAAAGGGGAAGAAGTTGCTCCTAAAATGTTAAGTGTGGGTCTTCAGCCTCATGTACATCCTCCCTGATAGTAGTAATGAGAAGAGGCCATGCCCTGGCTGGTGAGGGATGCCAACTTCTTGAGGCACTGCTTTTTGAAGATGTCCTCTCTGTGTGGGAGGGGCAGTGAGGTGGGAGACCCACATCCCAACTTGGCAACATCTTGCCAGTCTGAACCTCAGTGCTCCCTCCCCAACAGCACTCTGATGGGAGCACAGGGAGGTTGCAGAGGACAGCTTATCCCTCCCTGCTTACTGGAAGAGGCAACCAATGCTGTCCTCGCCTCCTAATCCCCACAACCTCAACCACCACCCCCCTACCATTTGCCAGGAGGGGACTGCACTCTGGACATCAGAATCCACATCGCCTTCAAAGCAGCACCTCTTCCTCCACGAGCCAACCCCTGCTCACCTTCTCCAGAGCTATCCGTGCATGCGTCTCGTACACCTCCACAGTGAACTCTGTCCGCACGCCCTGTACCTGTGGGAGGAAGAGGACAGTCATTCCTGGCCAGAAACCAGAGAACGTAGATCAGCAGGAACAGGCCCTTCAGCCCACCTTGCCTGTGCCGACTGCGATGGTATTGATATTGGTTTATTAATGGTTTATGTACTGAGGTACAGAGAAAAGTTTGTACTTTTCTGTAATCTTACTTTTCATACAGATCAGATCATTACACAATGCGTAACAAGGTAAAACAATAACAGAATGCAGAATAAAGAGAAAGTACAGTGCAGGTAAACAATAAGGTACAAGGTCATAGTGAGGTCGACTGGGAGGCCAAGACTACATTTTATCATTCTAGAGAACTGTTAATAGTCTTACAACAGCAGGGTACAAGTTGTCCTTGAGGGCTGTGGTAACCCCCGGCTCACTGTCTGCATCTCCCCGTTCCCTGGCCATTCATGCCTCTATATAAATGGTGCTTGAATGTTGCTACTGTATCTGCCTCCACCAGTTCCCCTGGCAGTCACCACTCTGTGAAAATAAGAATACTCCCCCACCACTTTGCCCTCTAGTATTTCATTTTTCCACACCTACCACCCTAGTGTAAATTCAAAACTTGCCTCTTTAAGTCTCTTTTGAGACACCCTCCACCTCAATTGGGTTAAGGTCTGGACTCTGACTTGGTCATTCCAAAACCCAAATTTCCTTCTTTTTAAACCATTGTGCTGCTGATTTACCCTTGTGTTTCAGATCACTGTCTTGTTGCATCATCCAACTTCTGTTAAGATTCAGGTGATGGACAGCTACCCTGACATTATACCTTGTAAAATGTCTTGATACAATTTTGAATTTATTCAACAATTGCAAGCTGTCCAGGCTCCAAGACAGCAAAGAAATCCCAAAACATCATGTTCCTTCCACCATGCTTCACAGTTGGGATGAGGTTTTGATGTTGGTGTGCAGTGCCCTTTTTCCTCCAAACATAGCAGTGTGTATTTCTGCCAAAAAGCTCAACTTTTGTCTCATCTGTCCACAGAACATTGTCCCTGAAGCATCGTGGAACATCCAGGTAATCTTTTGTAAATATGAGAAATGCAGTAATGTTTGTTTTGGAGATTACTGGTTTCCTCTATAGTCTTTCCATGAACACCATTCTTGTTCAGTGATTTTCTTATAGTGGACACATGAACAGAGACTTTAGCAAGTTCCAGAAATTTCTGCAGGTCTTTTGCTGTTACCTGTGGGTTCTTTTTCCATCTCCTTCAGCATTGCACATTGTGCTCTTGGTGTGATCTGTGCAAGACAGCCAGTCCTACGGAGAGTAGCGACAGTACTGAATTTCCTCCAGTTGTAGACAATTTCTCTTACTGTGGACTGATGAACACTCAGATCTTTAGAAATGCTTCTGTGGTCTTTTCCAGCTTCATGTATCTCCACAATTCTTCTTCTAAAGTTCTCGCAATGCCGGTCAGTTGAGGAGGAACAGGTTAGGGGACTTTCAACACCCTCAACCTAATGTCCCTCACAACCCCCCCCCCCCCCCCCCCCGCCACCGAGTTCTGGAAGTAGACGTAGCAACAACTCTTTTCACTGTATGCATTGGTGCACGTGTGACAACATTTAAAAAAAGATAAAGCTAAAAGAAATTCTCCGCTAAACTAGGGGTTCCCAAGCTGGGGTCCATGGACCCCTTGGTTAATGGTAGGGGTCCATGGTGTAAAAATGGTTGGGAACCCTGCTCTACATTCTTCTCATTCAAACAGATATGCAGATGTCATGTAAATATTGTTACTGTTCCTGCCTGCACCACTTCTCCTGGCTGTTCATTCCAGATACCAACGCATCTGCATGAAAAATGTACCCCCTTTAAACTCATCCCTCTGACTTTAGACCCGAGTGACCTGGTGTTGGGAAACAAGATGCTATTTCTTTCATAGTTTTGTAAACCTCTGTCTATTCATTGTTCAGCCTACTGCACTCCGGAGAGAACAGAACCACCTCACCCAATCTCCTATAATATAGCTCAAACCATCCAATCCACGCAATATCTGTATGAACCTTTCTTGTACCCTCTCCAGACGAGCCACAGGGCAAAGAGTAAAGGAAAGAGGCAGAGGGGCTTGAGATAGTGCAAGAGAAAATACAAGTGCTGCCCTCATACACACTACTCCTCCCCATATACCTGCATCATGCTCACCTCAGGCTTACTTACGGACAGACACACTCACACATAGGTGACTCACCGTCAAGTCCTGCCTCAGGGATTTCAGCTGCTCGCAGGCGAAGGCATAGTCCTGGTTTGCTGTCCAGTGGTTCTTCACCATGGCCAGCGACTTCTTTAGGACCTGGGTGGAGAGGTGGAGGAGGGAGAGAGCAAGAGAAGGACATTGTGATTGGCATGGGGTATCAGACAGAAGGGGAAGGGAATATGAGTGGGTGGAAGGGACAAGTAGTTCCGGTGAGCAAGGGGGAAGTGGAGGTGAGGAGAGCGAGGCAGGCGGGGGGAGCAAAAGAGCATGGATGGAGTTGAGCCAGCAGAACACCAGGAGGATCTTTGGAGTGGTCGTGAGATGGGCAGAAGGGAGGGGGAGAATGAGACAAGCATGGTGGGGTGGGGGAGACGTCACGTGATGACGTAGGATCGAAACGTGGAAATCCAGCTCTCCCGTAAAAAACCAGTAAAATAATGTTTAAGTGAAGAAAAGTTAGTAAATACTTTTTAAAAATTACTTATAAACTACTCAGGTTTGTCTTAAGATATGTCTCCTAAACAGAAGCAGAAGAAAACTGCTACTTTGAAGACAACACAAGTTGGAAAAGAATCAAGGCCGGCCGCCATGAAAGAGCCTCGGGCTCAAGTGCATTCTACCTCCGGCGATACAGAACAGGAAACTGCGGCAACATCAACCATTTCCAAAAAAAAGAGCAACAGGAATTGCACATGCGTGAAGGAAGGGGCATGCGCAAACATGAGCAACCCAAACTACAAATCCCAGCTATGATCAGAACGGACAGTGAAAGTGAATATGAGGTGGAATCAGATTCTCTGGATAAATCAGATGAAGAGACAAACAAAGAAGAGCAACAGGAAGAGGTTGGAGGTGATATTGGAGACATAAAAAAATCTTTGGTGCAAATAATGCATGAATTAAAAGCATTAAAAGTAATAAAAAAAGATATTAAAAATATGAAGATTATGTTTGATAAAATGATGAAAAGACAGGACAAAATGGACAAGAAAATTAAAAACTTGGAAGAAACAACAGGAGACACCATTGATCAGAGTGAATAAAATGGAAGATAATATTTCTGCCTGGACATCAGAAAGAAAATGGTTGTTGGAAAAAGTGGATGTACTTGAAAATTTTAGCAGACGAAATAATATTAAGATTGTTGGGCTTAAAGAATGTACAGAGGGAGAGGATCCAATAAATTTTTTTCAAAAATGGATTCCAGAAATTTTGGAAATGGAAGGAGGAACCCAGTTAATTGAAATTGAAAGGGCTCACAGAGCCTTAAGATCAAGACCTCGTTGATCAATCTTGATAAAATGCTTAAGATATCAAGATAAAGAAAAGATCTTGAAAGCGGCTGCCCAATATGCCAGAAAGAGAAATGGGCCATTGATGATAGAAGGGAAAACAGTTCTTTTCTATCCTGATATAAGTTATGACCTTTTGAAGAGAAAGAAGGAATTTAACCCAGTGAAAAAAGTTTTATGGGAAAAGGGTTATAAATTTATATTGTGCCACCGGGCAACCCTGATAATTTTTTTGGATGACGGGAAAAGAAGATCTTTTACTGATTATCGGGATGCGGAAGAACTTGCACAAGAACTCCCAAAGATTCGCTAACCACAGCCAAAGATTTAAAAGTGAAACGGATTAAAGATGAAGACAGGGACAGTGAATGGAGTTGAAGGATGTTTAAGGACAAAAGAATATTTAAATATATTCTTAATTATATGATACAGGGGGAGAAAGGTAAAAACTTGAGAAATATTAATCGAGAGTAGTGTTATTTTTTTTCTTCTCATATATACTTTTTTTATGTTACGGGGGAGCTGGGGGAACTTCGGATCGATTGCTACAGGTATTCATGTGTGTAATCATGGCAATTGCCATGACCCGTACAACAGAGGGGGGGGGGGGGGTAATGTTGTGTTTTCTTCTATTCACAACATTAGTAGGGGGTTATTTTGGGTTTTTTTCTTTATAATCTATTTTTCTTTAATCTTTCTTTCTTTTCCTGGACAATCAGGAGGGAGACACATAGCAACACAGAGAATTTTAAGAAGATTCCCCAAGGTACTACGAAAGTTGAAAAGTTAGGTATTACTATAGACTGAAGTAACTCTGTTAAAAATAATGACTAACTTACTGAATTTTTAAAGTTTTAATGTTAATGGGCTTAATGGACTGATGAAAAGAAAAAGAATTTTAACATACATTAAGAAAATGAAAATAGACACAGCTTTTAGCTGCATTCCATTTGAAAAAATTACTTATAATTTAAGAGATAAATATGAAATATTTTTGAAAATTTGGCGCCCTTATTTACAAAAGATAGGATTAAATATATAGGTGCTCTGAAGATAAAGTTATTGGTTATTTGGGGAAAAAAATAAATATATATACTAAAGCTATTATGAACTCCGTGGAGCATGTGGGGATCTTCCGATATCCAGGCACTCTTTTTTTTCCTCTTTCTACAGGGATATGTTAGGGGGGAGAGGTTAAGGGGAGAGGGGAAGGGTTGATAATTTTTTTTCCTTCTGTAACCATTTGAAAATTCAATTAAAAAAAATTATTTAAAAAAAAGCATGGTGGGGTGGGTTGGGGCAGGGCAGGGGATGGAGGGACAGCGCAGAAAACTCACGGAGACAGGCCGGACAGTGGAGGGGTCCGGGGCGCAGGTGAGCCGCAGATAGTGCTTGGAGATCTCCTGGCTGGTGCCCACAATCTTGATGTGCTCCCAGTCCAGGGGCTCGGCGCTGCCATCAATGGTGTTGTTAACCTGCAGCACCAGGGGCGCAGTCCTCAGTCGCCTGGCTGGCTGCCCCTGCTGGAAGCGTGCTGCCCGCTTCTGCTTCTTGAATTCCTTATCCGGGTCCTCCAGGGGCAACTGACCTTGCCGCTTCATCCGCCGCCCCTTTCTACCTCCTGCTGGCGTCACCTCGAAGTCCCTGGGGGTTTATAAGCCACTGGTCAGACCACAATTGGTATTGAGAGCAGTTTTGAGCCTTTATCGAAGAAAAGTTGTGCTGACATTGGAGAGGGTCCAGAGAAGGTTCATAGCGATGATCCGGGGATTGAAAAGTATGAGTAGTGTTAGATAGCTCTGAGCCTGTACTCACTGGAGTTTAGAAGAATGGAGGGGGACATCATTGAAACCAGTCGAATATTGAAAAGCCTAGACTGACTGGATTTGGAAGGGATGTTAGGGATGTTTCCAATAGTAAGTAAGTGACCTCTTCCAACTGCTACTATACGGGGGCGGGGGGGGGGGGGGGGGGGGGAGACAGGAGTCTGAAGACAAATGCTCAACATTTTAGGAACAGCTTCTTCCCCTCTGCCAGTAGATTTCTAAATGGACAATGATCCACGTACACTACCTATTTATTTTACTTTTTGTAATACTTATATTGAAATTCAGTGATTTCTTTTATTACATATTGCACAGCACTGTTGCTGCGAAACGCTTATTTCGTTGGTGCACATCGCAAGTCCTGGTTATGCGACCACTGAGGTCAGGCAATCTCTGATGAGTATCGATAATGGCCAGGGTCGCCCATCTTGTAAAGGCACTGCCCAGGAGACGACAACGGCAAACCACTTTGTAGAAAAATTTGGCAAGAACGATCACGGTCGTGGAAAGACTATAATCGTCTACAACACATAATGAATGAACCTCTAATCCAGGCAGTACCCTGGTAAACCCTTTTGTTAAAGTCAAATCTGAATAAAACGCGGGAGACCTGCTTCTTACAACTACCAGAGTTTATTGCGCACCCTCCTGCAGCAGTTTGAGACCCAATTGTCAAAGGGAAGGCAAGTAAGTACTGCCACCATCCGACAAGTGGACCTTCTCCCTCAGGTTTATACATAGTAAACCCCATACATTACTGTTGCAAGATGTTATTTGAACTGGTACGCCCACCAAGTCTGTTTGTGCAAAACTTAGTTACAGATAAGAGAGTCCTCTAGATCAAGGCTTAATTACAGATGGATATGCTATCCAGTCCTTATCAGTTATTCCCTTTGCTAGGCCACAACTTAGTTACAGATGGACAGTTCATTCCTGTCCTTATCGGTGAGCCCTCCTCCCCCTACTCAAACGAGATCACAATGTACAATGTTAGCAATCTCTCAATGTCTCTTCTCTATATGCCAGGGAGAATTGGTATGAGCCTGGCTTAGCAGACTGCTGAAGGCAGAGTTTACTTCAGTTCAAAAATACCTATCCAGTCCAATTGTTCTTTTAGCCAGAGGTTACATGGGTTCAAAATAATTTTTATATCCCCACTTCCTCATTCCCTCCTTTTTATCATTTCATGGTAACTCTCAGGACCCAAGCGTTACAATTCGATCCCATGGCTGAAGCAGCTAGCCACCAGTGACCACAAGCATCGCAACACAAGAATGACAGCAATTACAGTAAGTACAATCCTTCCATAATGCCACCGATATTCCCGGAAAAGCTTCCAAACGACCACCATCCTGTCCCACTGCCAAAACCATGCGACCTCCGCCCTACGTTATGAATCTTTTGTTATATCCTGGGTTATATGCTCAGACAGGGACGGTATGTTACTGGATTCATTGGGTATGTAGGTACAGCATTCTTTCCCTATAATGGCGCACGTTCCTCCTTTTTCTGCCAGAATGAAATCAAGGGCCATCCGGTTCTGTAGGACAGTTTGGCAGATTGCAATCATTTCAGTGGATATTTCTGTTACTTGGGTCTCTGTTTCTGTCAGAGCCCCTTCAGTATTGGCCAGCTCCTCAAGTGCTGCAGCCAAATTGATTCTCTCTTGTGAATTACTGGCTACTCCTTAGGAGGGACAAGTGATCATCCAAAATCACTCAGTCTCAGTTATACCTCTCTACTGCCTCTTCCAATGGGGGTGACTTTCAGGTGGGGTACTAAATATGCCAGGTAACAACTGCCAGTCCACCCTTTGCTGGGACTTTGCAGGTCCCATCTCCCAGTTTCCCTTGGGAGCCATATATATAGGCCTAATTTCCACACACCCAGTGGGTGCCATTTACTGGTCGGGGAGGGTCTGCAGTGGTACAGGTGGTACAGCTGCTATTTCCCAGAATAAATGCATCTCCTCCTCCTTGAAGTCACAGTAACAGGTGGCATTTACTACTCCGATGCTCATGGATAGGGCAGCATTCAGGTGGGCAATTGTCTTGGTGGATCCGTTAACTCTGGGGTTTTATTGGATTCTTCCCTCCCTGTCCCAGAAAAATCCTAGGTATTCCCTTTATGGATTTCAGGGTATAGGGGGCCTCTCCTTCCCTGCCGCCGCTGTTTTACCCAAGCGGCCACTGTATCTAAATACAGGGAGGATTGGGGTTCGGGAGTACTTGGCCCCTGGTAAGGTGGGGAGGGGGTACAACGGGTGTTCAATCCTCATCGCGGTCACTGTCCTCAAACAGGGTCAGTAAGGGTTTGGGATCCCTTGTTTCCTTATTAGCCTGATCTCTAAACTGACGTCCCTCCCGCTCTCTCCTATCTAGGTCAGCCTTGGTTTGCTTATGTTGTTTTTCCTGCTCTCGCTTTTGGCGCCCATCCACCCACTCACACTCCGCCTTTAGTGTCTCCCAAATTTTTGGCTTCTGCAGTATCCCTTTATCACATGCATTACGCTTCCAACTTGTTAATAATGTTCCACTTCACATCTGCCTTTTCCTTCCATTCC
Source organism: Hemitrygon akajei (assembly GCF_048418815.1). Taxonomy (NCBI): domain Eukaryota; kingdom Metazoa; phylum Chordata; class Chondrichthyes; order Myliobatiformes; family Dasyatidae; genus Hemitrygon; species Hemitrygon akajei. The sequence goes on along the minus strand of NC_133147.1, from coordinate 21,295,529 downwards.
TTTATCAACAATTTCCACATCAAATTTACTGCTTGTTCACATGAAGAACTATCCCAAGGTCCCCCTAGTGGTCACATTTTGTTCCCCAATTTCTTATTCAGCGCTGCACTCAACATTCGCAAATCCGTTTCTTTGTCTGGGACACTCTCACACATATTGTGTAGGGCTGTTCCTGGCCCACTCGTATCAATCTACTGCAATTGAGCCATGTTCTCTAAGTAATTTACCCGGCACAAAGCCTCCTGCCCAATTAATAAAAGTTGCCTATCTTAAACGAGTCTGTCAGCAGATTCTTTCCCGATCCCATCAAGGTTATGCAATCAGCCTTGGGTGAGAGACCGTGCCTCTAAGGGAACTAACGGAGAGCGACAAAAGGTAAAATACCTATTGGGTGCCCAGTTGGTCTCAACAATCCCCAGAGTGGTCCAGTCGCTTACTCAGCCCGTATACTTGGCACTCCCTTTATTGGGATCCTGTTTTTCATGCCAAATGTTAAAAGTTGAATCTGAATAAAATGTGGGAGACCAGCTTCTTACAGTTACCACAGTTTATTGCGCACCCTCCTGTAGGAGCTTGAGACCCAATTGTCAAAGGGAAGGCAAGTAAGTACTGCCACCATCCGACAAGTGGACCTTCTCCCTCAGGTTACAGCCGTATATTTATACATAGTGAGCCCCATACATTACTGTTGTAAGATGTTATTTGAACTGGTACACCCACCAAGTCTGTTTGTGCAAAACTTAGTTACAGATAAGAGAGTCCGCTAGATCAAGGCTTAATTACAGATGTATATGCTGTCCAGTCCTTATCAATTATTCCCTTTGCTAGGCCCCAACTTAGTTACAGATGGACATTTCATTCCTGTCCTTTTCGGTGAGCCCTCCTCCCCCTACTCAAACGAGATCACAATGTACAATGTTAGCAATCTCTCAATGTCTCTCTCTATGCCGGGGAGAATTGGTATGAGCCTGTCTTAGCAGACTGCTGAAGGCAGAGTTTACTTCAGTTCAAAAATACCTATCCAGTCCAATTATTCTTTTAACCAGAGGTTACATAGTTTCAAAAAAAATTTTATATCCCCAATTCCTCACTTTTTGAAAGTTCTGCAAAGCCCTCACACCTTTCCGAAAATGAGGTGAACAGAAGGGAATGCAACGCACTAAATGTAGCTTAACCAGTTTAAGTTGTAACATAACCTGCTGACTCTTGAACTCAATCCCTCATAAAGGAGAGCATGCTTTACCATCTTTCCTTAGAGCTTATACTCTCTAATCCAAGAAGCATCCTGGCGAGTCTCTTCTGCATCCTTTCCAAAGCCCCAAATCCTTCCCACAACGGAAGCGATGCTCCAGATGCACCAAAGCAAACTTTTTATAAAGCTGCAACATAACTTTCTGACTCCTGAATTCAGTGTCTTGACTAAAAAGCTAGTGTAGCGATTAGCCTGACACTATTACAGTTCAAGGTGTCCAGAGTTCAATTCCAACATCACCCGTAAGGAGACTATGCATAGGTTTTCTCTGGGTGCTCCGGTTTCCTCCCATGGTCTAAAGACATACTGCATAGTAGGTTAATTGGTGTCCTGTGGAAAGCAATCTAACTGGTTGCCATCACAGTGTGGTGGGGGAGGCTACTGCACAGAATTGAAATAAGCAGCAGAGGAGTTAACTTGGCTCCATCATGGGCACTAGCTTCTGCAGTATCCAGGACATCTTCAAGGAGCGATGCCTCAAAACTGTGGGATATATCATTAAGGCCCCCCATCGCCCAGGTCATGCCCTCTTCTCATTGCTACCATCAGGAAGGAGGCACAGAAACCCTAAAAGCATACACTCAATGATTCAGGAACAGCTTCTTCCACCTTGCCATCAGATTACTGAATGGAGATTAAACTCAAGAACACTATCTCACACTTTTTAAATTTCTATTTTTGCACTTATTTAATATATAAATATATTTCCTGTAGTTCATTTTATTATTCTGTATTCTGGTGTACTGCTGCCACAAATTTTACGATGCATACCGGTGGTATCAAACCTGATTATGATTCAGGCTATGGATAAATCAAGGGTTGTTGGCCAGCATGGCCTGAAGCACTGATTCTGCACTGCATCTTATAAATAAATATATATACCTCCTTTATCTCCTAGAGGGGAACAGATGAGATGCTCAGGGGAAATTGACGGGGGAAAGGGAGGCACGTAATTTGGTGTTGGAGCTATCGGATCCGAAGTTTTGCCCTGTGATTGCACTCGCTGACCAGGAGTTTCCCCTGATAGTCACCGCCCACAACTCCAGCTAGGACGCTCACCTGCGGTTCCGCTGCATCCGGCCACGTCCCCGAGCCCGGTCCGTCCGCCCCCGTCCCCGGCCCTTGGAAAGGGGCCTGCGGCCCCCGACCCGGTTCTCACTGCTTGAGTACGAGCTGCTCCCCGAGTCTGAGCTGGAACCACTGCCGCTGGCGGAGGCAGAGAGAGACAGAGGTTGAGGATGAGGGACGCACCGGGAAGGGAGTGAGAGAGAGAAATGCATTAGGCAAGGGAGGGGTGTGGGGGAAGGTGGGACGGAGCAAGGGAGGGAGGATGTCTGGCGAGCCTCACCTCCTACGATGCCTCCGATGCGGAGACCGGGATACAGATCGAGAGCGGCTGGAGGAGCCAGAGCGGGAGCCGGCGCTGGATGAGGAGCTGGAGTCCCGTGTGAAGACGTTGCGATAGCCGAAGCGGGTGGGGTGGCTGCTGCCCCCGTGACCTCTGTCCTCCCCCACCTCCTCCGCTGCGCTGACTCCCAGGGACGGGGGATGGGGCCCCGGTGTTACCTCGTTGGGACGGGCTGGAGGACAGGCCTCCCCGATGGGGTGCGGACCCTCCCAGCTCCCACCTGTTCTTCTTCGATGGGCTCTTGGTCTCCTCCTTGGAGAGGCTGAGAAATAGGGGGCGGGGTGAGCAGAAAAGCATACAAGATCACCCCTCCCCAGGCAACAGAGGACCCCTGATATTTCACCACTGGAGACAGCCCTATCCTGTCCCTTTCCCCCTCTCTACTTGACAATCTTTTCTCCTTCCTGACCCCTCCCCAATCCTCCTCCAATCTGCTCTCCACCTCCTTCTACCCCCTCACTCCCACCCCATCCACTCCCTTCTTCAACCCCAACCACCACAATCCTTGTTTTTCTCTTTTGACCATTCCTGTCCCTCCTCCTCCCAAAACCTACCCTCCCTCCCTTCCATCTCCCTATCTACTCTTCCTTATTCGCCGCCAAACCCCCGCTCCAGTCCCACCACAATCCCCATTGATGTTCTCATCCCCCCTCCTCACCTTGTCTTCCTAGCTAACATCTTACCTCCACCTTTCTTCCCCCTCTCTTCCAACACCCCAACCTTTTCCAATTCTGCCCTCTCCACCAGTTCCTGCCTCTTGCACCTATTCCCCCACTAGTGTCCCCATTCCCAGGTGAACCCCTCACTCTTTTGACATGGACACGAAGGTCCACCCCTTTATTTGACCACGACACTGACTGAAAGGTCCCTATCCCCCCTCACTGCCTCCCCAGCACTGGTTCGAAGTACCATCTAACTCCTGTTCCCTTAACACAGACCGGAAGCTTCTGTCCCATACCAGCCCCCATCGGCTAGTGGTCCTTCGCCTCTCACTTCCTCGACACAGGCTAAAAGGTTACCCCCACCCCTTCCATGACAAAGGTCAACACTCCCCACCAAACATGCGACAAAGTGCCCATCTGCCTCTCATTCCTCTGTCTTGAAGTGTCCACCTTCCCGTTCCCGACTTGATCCCAATTGTGTCTCAAGCATTAATCCCTCCCATTCTTCCTGACTCAAAGCGTTGATCCCCTCCCATTTACCCGATTCAAAGCATCCATCTCCTTCATAATTCCCTTCACACAAAGGGCTTGTCTCCCTCACAAAGGGCACACCTCCCTCCCGCCCTCTCCAAAGGGCCCGCACCCCCTCCGTTCCCCCTCAAAGTTCTATTTCCTCCAGTCACGTGATTCAAAGGACCCCATTTCCCTCCCGTGAAGATCCATTGCCGTAAACTTCCCCCATTCAAAAGGTGCAATCTGCTCTGTTCCCTGACATGAAAGGCTCAATTCCCCCCTGCGAAGGTCCATCTCCCTTTCATTCCCCACGCTGGGGGCTTGAATACCTTCACCCAACCCCTCCCTTTCCCCACCCCAGGCTAGGACTCACTCAGGGAGGGGCTCGCTGCTCCAGTCGATGGTGTAGGCGGAGCCGTCCTGGAGCCGGGCCTGCAGTACATCCTTGAGCAGCTTCTCAGTGCGGTCTTTGTCAGCCTCGGTCTCACAGGCCGTGAAGCAGCGCTGCACGTACTCCTTCATGGCCTGGGGCCAGTCATCTGGCTTTGTGGGGGAGGCACTGGGTGGAGAGAGGAGAGTCAGTGCTGGGAGGAAGGGGCAGTCAGCTCGGGGGAAGGGAGAGACAATAGACAATAGGTGCAGGAGTAGGCCATTCGGCCCTTCTAGCCAGCACCGCCATTCAGTGTGATCATGGCTGATCATACACAATCAGTACCCCGTTCCTGCCCTCTTCCCATATCCCTTGACCCCGCTATTATTGGAGTATAAAAGTTGCATTGTTTGCTGTGTAACCAAAACTATGTAGTCAGCTTTGAACTTGCTATTTGCTATGCATGTATCCAATTTAGTAGGAGAATGAAATCTTAAGAATGTAGAAGACAATGGTGTGTTAATGAGAGGTAGCTAAGAGATGCAGATTATGTAGTCTGAGTTTGCTATTTGCTATGCATGTATCCAATTTAGTTTGCTGTGTAACCAAAACTATGTAGTCAGCTTTGAACTTGCTATTTGCTATGCATATATCCAATTTAGGAGAATGAAATCTTAAGAATGTAGAAGGCAATGGTGTGTTAATGAGGTAGCTAAGAGATGTAGATTAGAACATGATTAAGTCAATGGGTAGAAACAATAGTGGCGGATGTACTTGTGATACATCCACTATTAATATGCTATGCTAATGCAACTAAACCAGGAGAGTGCTATAAAAAATGCTATGTACAAGGATCAGTGGGCAATCAGCGACTAGCTCAATGACTGTCTCAGCTTTGATTTGCAAATTAAAGTTTAATACTTCTTGAAGAATCTTCTGTGTCTCCTGGTCGTTTGTGGGGCACGAGAAACCACGACACTATCTGTAAGAGCTCTATCTAACTCTCTCTTGAATGCATCCAGAGACTTGGCCTGCACTGCCTTCTGGGGCAGAGCATTTCACATATCCACCACTCTGCGTGAAAAAGTTTTTCCGCATCTCAGTTCTAAATGGCCTACCCCTTATTCTTAAACTGTGGCCTCTAGTTCTGGACTCACCCATCAGTCCCATCACATGCTTCCTGCCTCCAGCGTGTCCAATCCCTTAATAATCTTATATGTCTCAATCAGATACCCTCTCATCCTTCTAAATTCCAGTGTATACAAGCCCAGTTGCTTCAATCTTTCAACATATGACAGTCCCGCCATTCCGGGAATTAATCTTGTGAACCTACGCTGCACTCCCTCAATAGCAAGAATGTCCTTCCTCAAATTTGGAGACCAAAACTGCACACAATACTCCAGGTGGGGTCTCACCAGGGCCCTGTACAGCTGCAGAAGGACCTCTTTACTCCTATACTCAATTCCTCTTGTTATAAAGGCCAGCATGCCATTAGCTTTCTTCACTGCCTGCTGTACCTGCATGCTTGCTTTCATTGACTGATATACAAGAACACCTAGATCTTGTTGTGCTTCCCCTTTTCCTAACTTGACTCCATTTAGATAGTAATCTGCTAATTTAGTAAGCTGTTCTTGCCACCAAAGTGAATAACCTCACATTTATTCACATTAAACTGCATCTGCCATACATTTGCCCACTCACCCAACCTGTTCAAGTCACCCTGCATTCTCATAACATCTTTCTGACATTTCACACTGCCACCCAGCTTTGTGTCATCAAAGAGGGCAATTAGCACAGAAGGAGGGAGGGATTAGTGCTGGGATGGGGGGGAAGACAGGGAGAGGGATGACCAATGGGTGCCAGGAACATGGGTCAGAGGTGAGCGTGAGAGGGGAAGTCGTGATAGGGGTCAACAGTAAGGGAGAGAGGGGATGGGTTAGAGGGAGGAGTGTCAGCGGTTAGACAGAATAAATGGATATGTGATGTCAGTAGGGTAGGCAGCTGGTGCATGGCGCTGTGGGTAGACGTTCAGGGACATGGGGTTGGATACGAATGGCAGGAAGCAGTGACCCATAGACACCTGCTGCTCCCTCCTTCAGGGGATCTACTCCTTGGCCTCCACATCACCCCTTTCCATCCAGGGACCCAAAGTTCCACAACCCACCTCCCCTCCTGACACAGGATTCTGCCACTCCAGCCTCCCTCCACAACCATTCGCCATCCTCCCTTGGTACCTGGGACTCTGGTACCTCTCGGGGAACTTGTGGCTCTTCTGCTCAGCACCGGACAGGCTCTGCCCACTCACCACGTACGGACGAGGCGACAGGTTGAACTTCACCGCCCCGGAGCCAGGGGCTTCTGCAATGAGAAAGAGGCAGAAGGAAGAACAACCAGACAGGGAAAGAGAGAAATAAAGAGAGTGAGATAGGAAGAGAGAGAAAAAGAGAAAGCAAGAGAGCAGCAGAGAGACAGACAGAATATGTCAGACATATCACATAGGGTCAGAGAACCCACCAACCCATCCCACCAACCTCCTAACCTGCCAAACGAACTACCTCTGGTGCCACAGCAGCTGTCACCCTCCCTGTTTCATCTCTCACCCTAGCTACCCCTAACTCCCCCTTCTGCTTCACCACCCCCACCCATGCACCAGAATTACCTGTACCACAGCCACTGTTGTCCCTCTTCCACCCACACCTCCCCTGCTATCTCAACTCCCTACTACCCAGTCTCATTGCTCACCCAAACTACCTCTCGTAACCCACGTCTTGCCTCCCCTTCCTTTCCTGTTCCACCTGATGCATCAGCCTTACACCCTCATGCCCACCCCCCCCCCCCCCCCACGCCACCAGTACAATGGACTCACGCTTCATGCGGTGCCACAGCGGCTGTCCTTTCTTGGCCTTGCTGCCACTGTCAGTGTAGCAGGTGCCCTGGCCCCCCGCCTGGGCCTGACTCTGCTGCTGTGAGGCTGGGACCTGGGCCTGCGTGGAGCTGCCGTGCTTGGGTCCCTGTTGGCTCTGGGGGCCCGACGGTTCCTGAGCTGGGGCGCTGGTGTAGGAGCCACTGTCCTCCAGGCCAGGCACAGGAGGCTGCAGGGAGATGGGAGGGGAAAGGGTGTCAGTCAGACTGGGGACACCAGAGGAGAGGGAGGAGACCGAAGGCACTGTGGGGAAAGTTGATGGGGGCGACAGGGAGATTGAGGAGACCGTGGTGGAGAGGGGCGGGGGGGGGGGGGGGGGAGAACAGAGGTGAGAGGGGAAGGAGAGGGAGGTGACTGTGGAGGGCATTGGGAGGGAAGGAACTGACTGGCAGTGGGAACCACAGAAGGGAGAGATAACAAGGGGAACCTCACTGTTCCCTCAGACACCAGTTCACTCCGAGTCTCCCCACCCAACCAGTAGTCTCACCTGGGCATGATTGCCGCCGTGCTGGGAGCTCTGCTGCCCTTGGGCCACCTGGTAGCCTGGCACACTATACTGACCCTGGTACCCCTGGTAAACATTCTGGGAGAAAAAGGACAGCAAAAGGTGAAATATTCCACATAACCCTCCCCACCCAACTGCCCCCTCCGAGCCCCCAAACTTCGCCATCACAGGCTGCTGTTTGCGACCAAGACCAGCATTTGTCCACTGCCCATCCATTATGGCAGCCTTAGCACAAGAGGCCTCTGTGGCTGCCGAATGATTGTCTGATTAGATACCTGCATGAACAAGCAGTCATAGAAGTGTGTATTTACTTTGAATTACAAAGCTAAATAAATAGCACAAATGAACAAAGTAATGGAGGACTTTGTTCCTTAGAACATAGAAGATTGAGGGGAGATTTGGTAGAGGTATACAAAATTATGAAGTGTTTAGATAGGGTAAATGCAAGCAGGCTTTTTTTCCAGAGGTTGGGTGAGACTGCAATTAGAGGTCATGGTGAAAGCTGAAAAATTTAAGGGGCAACTCTCACAAGTTGTGAGTGTGCAACAAGCTGCAGGTGCAAGTCAGCTCAATTTCAACATTTGAGTAGTTTGAAGAGGTATATGGGTAGTAGGCTTCCAAGAGGGCCACAACCTCTTTGTAGGGTTTGGAAGCCTGCTTGCCCCAATGATCCGGATAGCTGTGTTGGCTGGAGTCAGGGCTTTGTGCTTTGGCTCTTGGTAGAGACACCCATGCCAAACCTGTCAAAGGGTAGAGGATAGGCTAGACATGGTCCACCAACCCTCTAGGTTCATCTGTTTAGCTCAGGGCTAACAACCCTGACAGTTAAAACAAAACTGTTATGGAAACAGCAATGAAGAATCCTTCTGCATCTCAGTGGCCATGGAGACACAGAGAATCAGGACCTTCGCTGCTACCCTTAATAGCAGCGGCAGAATGGGCAGTAAGTAATGGATGATAGGGGTACGAAGCAGGTTGATGGGAGGCGGCCTTTTAAATAGCTTGGCATGGACTAGATGGGCCAAAGGACCTGTTTCTGTGCTGTACTTTTCTAGGACTCTTTAACAAGGTAACATACACAAAATGCTGGAGGAACTTTGCAGGTCAGGAAGAATCTATGGACATGAATGCTGACATTTTGGGCTAAGACCTTTCTTCAGGACTGAGAAGGAAGGGGGATGATGCCAGAATAAAGAGGTGGGTGTGAGGGGAAGGTTGCTGGCTAGATGATGATAGGTGGAGCCAGGTGGGTGGGAAAGGTAAAGTGCTTGAGAAGCAGGAATCTGACAAGAGTGGAACACAGGAGAAATCAAAGAGAGAAGATGAAGCATTCCTCACTTCATGTACCCCTCAGAAATGTGACGCCATCAGAAATTCTCTATTGTATTTCTTAAGAGTCCACTACCCAGCTATTCTTCTTTTACACCATTTACTCATTTACTTTTTGTAACACACAGTATTATCTTAACAGTACTGCTGTCACAGAACAACAAATTTCACGACATAGCTCCTTTTTTTTCCAGAGCGGCAATGGCTAATATGAAAGAACGTACTTTTTAAGGTGATTGAAGTGAAGGATACAGAGGTAGAATTTTTTTTTTGTAGAGGCTGGTAAGTGCATGGAAAGCACTGCAGGGGCTGGTCGTAAACATTTAAGAGACTCTTAGATAGCTCAGTTTTTCTTTCATCTATCTGCCTATGAGGGAGTGAAGGGTTATATTGATATTGAAGCAGGTTATAAGGTCGGCACAACATCGTGGGCCAAAAGGGCCTGTACTGTGCTTTCGAGTTCAATATGTCAGCGACAATAAACGTGATTCAGATTCTGACTGAATGGGGTGGAGCTGGGCCGGCCTGCACCAGATTTCAGCTGGAGAATTCTAGGCCTGCACTGGGAGCTATTGTAGAGGACCAAACTGGAGGCGGAAAACAGTCCGCTCTGGAACCGCAGCCTGCACTTGGGGTGGGGAATGATGTGCGGATCTGAGCAAGGCATCACTGATTCGTGCATCTAAACCAATCCCGCCCCCCCCCCCCCCAATTAGGGATAAAGAAAGAGGAGACCATTTAGAAAGGATCTTTTTCCACATAATTCAATAAGGGGGTTTAATTCGATTAAAATGAAGATTCTTCCTAAATTTTTGTATCTTTTTCAGGACTTACCTATTTTTATTCCTAAGACCTACTTTGATTCTTTAGATTCAATTTTAACATCTTATATTTGGATTAAACAAGCTCGTTTAAGTAAAGTTTACCTACAAAGAAATAAAGAGATGGGTGGATTAGCCCTACCCAATTTTAGGTTTTACTACTTCGGCTGCCAATATAAGGAATATTACTTTCTGGTCCTATCATATTTATCATAAAGATTGCTCATCATGGGTCTCCTTAGAAGTTAATTCTGTAAAAAATTCCTCTATTGTCTCTCTTCTTGGATCATACTCTTCTTTTTCAGCAAGTAACAGATAACTTAATTGTTAAGCAAACTTTAAGGATTTGGTCTCAATTTAGGAAATTTTTTGGTTTAGCGAATTTTTCATTATCATCTCCCATTCTCTTTAATTATTTTTTTATCCCTTCCATGACTGATAAAGTCTTTAAAGATTGGGATGAACTAGGTATTAAGTGTTTTTGGGACCTGTTTATCTCAGGATCTCTTGCTTCATTTGACCAACTGTCAACTAAATTTGCACTCCCAAAAACACATTTTTACAGATACCTTCAAATTAGAGATTTCTTACGTTTCCAATTAACTACTTTTCCTGTAGGTCCTGATAAAAATTTACTGGACGATCTTTTAAATTTAAAACCTTTTGTTAATGGTTCTATTACCGGTATCTATAACTTGTTGATTGATTCTAGACAAGACTTTTTATATAAAATAAAAAAAGCTTGGGAGGATGACCTAAATTGTCAGATTTCTGATGATAGATAGAATAAAATTCTTAAATGGGTTAATAAATCATCTTTCTGTGCTCCTCATTCTCTTCTACAATTTAAAGTGGTTCATATAGCTTACATTTCTAAACAGAAGCTGTCCAGTTTTTATCCGAATGTTTCTCCACTTTGTAATAAATGCAACTCTGCTGATGCCTCTTTAATTCATATGTTTTGGTTTTGCCCTAAAATTGAAAAGTTTTGGCGGGAAGTATTCCATACCTTCTCACAACTTTTTAGGGTCCAATTTGACCCAAATCCCCTTACTGCCTTGTTTGGTATTATTGCAAATGAAGATATAACTTTAAATACTTCTAACCTACAGGTTTTAGTTTTTACCTCTCTCTTAGCAAGAAGAGCAATCTTGCTTAAATGGAAGGAGTCTACCCCTCCTACACATCTTCAATAGCTACGTGATATTATGTCTTATTTAAATTTAGAAAAGATCTGCTGCTCAGTCTTAAATTCGAAACAATCTTTTTATGATATCTGGGGACCTTTCCTAAACTACTTATCCAATTTATAAAGTTGAACAGTGCACAGACTTTTATGTATATTTTTATCTTCTCTTCTTAAGCGAATATGTTTTTTCCCCCTAATTATCCATTATCATCCATCAGCTTTTTTCTTTGGTAGTTGGTAGGGGGTTGACTTTTTATATAAAAAATTGCTTTTATGATGTATGACCTATCTTTAAATTTTTGATTACAGAGAGGTATACCTTTATGTGTTATACTATAACATTCTGATCAATTTTATTACAATATATGTACACAATTTATGTTCAGATGTATCTATGTGTTGCACTCTATAAATCTTGTGTACAATGTCCTGTGTATGTTACTCAAAATGGTTTTGGTTTGTTAAGAGTAGGAATGCTTCTTTGTCTGATAAGTGTTTCTCTCGCAGTTGTTTTGCTTTATACTTGCTGATATGGTAATTGTATTCATTTGTTAATCAATGGGGAATGTTATTTTGTCTTGTGAGGCTGGGCATGTGGGGAAGGGGTTTTCGCGGGCTTTTGGTGGGGAGTCGGGAGGAAGACGCCGAGAAAGGTGGACGTGCGCTGCACTGCTCGGAAGACCACCGGGGAGTCCTAGGTGGAAGACGTGGAGGTCGGAGGCAAGCGACGAGGAGTCGGATGGTTCGATGGTTGAGCTCCAACGATGTGCACTAAACTGACTAAACTTTGTTAAGTTGGCGCCGTTTGTTTTTTTTCCTTGCAAATATATTGTATTGCCTAATACTCTTTTAATTTTAGTAAACTCTTTAAAGTGCATTTCATAATGGTATTTGTTGTGGGTTTGATATTGTGGGCTTGATATTGTGGGCGGGCGCGAGGCATAAACTCGATTCTCACAGCACCTGCGTGTATGGGAGGCGGGGTTGGTGTGTGGCTGGATCTCCTTTTCCCCTAGACATATACCAGCCTGTTGGGTAAGTGTTAACACTTGTTTTTTTTCTTCTGAATAAAAATATTGCAAAAAGAACCCCCCCCCCCCCCAATTGGTTCTGTCGGATCTTCCTGCTACCACAGGAAAGCAGACAATGTAACTGAGGACCACTTGTACCCCAGACATTTAGCCCTACTCTAACTCCCTGTATTTTCCTTAAGGCTGATTTATACTTGTGCATACGGGCATCAATGCCTCTTCTTCCTCTGGAGGCTAAATAAATTTTCCACATCCCCGTTGAATCTTACCAATTTTTAGTGATGAAACCAGTGAAAGCATTCTCTCTGAATGCATAACAGCTTGGTATGGCAACTGCTTTGCTCGTGAATGCAAGAAACACAGCTCAGTACATCACAGGGACCTGCCTCTCCTGTGTGGACTGACTATACTTCTCATTGCCTCTGTAAAGCAGCCAGCATAATCAAAGACCCTATCCATCCCAGACATTCTCTCTTCTCCTCTCTCCCATTAAGCAGAAGATACAAAAGCCTGAAAGCACGTCCCACCAGCCTCAATGACTGTCACACTTGAGGATAGTCAAGTGGGATAGTCCTTGAGCCTGGTGTAATGTGCTTTCAGGCTTTTGTAAGCATCAACTTGAAACACCTATGCAGCATACAATCCTGAAATTTATCTTCCCACAGACAGTCACCAAAGACTATGGAATCAACCCCTTTAACGCAAAATATCAAAACCTCCTGCCACTCTAAAAAAAAAACTGCAACAAATTAAAACAAATGAAAATGCAGAATATACAACACAAAAAATCAAATGGCATATTTCAGACCCTCACTTGCCCCCACCACTTCCCCCCTCCTGCTCGTGACCTCGATAAATATACTGATCTGCTTCTCTGTTCACCCCCCCAGTTCTCAGTAAAGTGAGATACCCCAGTTTCTATCCCAGCCAGCAGATTCTTCAAAATACCTCTTGTACAATAAGATGGACTCTTGCCCTCACAATCTACCTTGTTATGATCTTGCACTGTACTTATTTGCTTTAGTCCGCATTGTTATTATTCTACGTTCCAGCTCAAGCATCGTGTAATGATTTGAACTGCATAAATAGTATGCAAGGCAAGCTTTATACTGTAAACCAATAGAAATACCAATTCTCTCTCCTCCTGGCCACTGGGCAAGAAGATACAGAAACCAGACAACACACATCACCGGCTCAAGGTCCGCATTTACCTCACTATTTCATGACTCTGGAATCAAACCCTTGCATGTTAAAGGTGACCTTCTGATCTCACCACCCATCTCGTTGTGGCCTTTTCCCAGAAGCCGACACTGCACTTTCTCTGCCAACCATTATACCCACATAGAATACCCGTTTCCTTCTGTTCAACCCCAACCTTCATAGGTACAAAACGAACTTTTCACTGTACCTTGGTACATTTGATAAAAGTAAACTGATTAATGAAAGCTCGCCTGTACCTCGGTACAGTTGAGAACAATAAATCGGTAAGTGACCCGACTGACAGAGCACCAGCGGGGGCCAGGTGCAAAGGAACTCACCATTTGGTAGGGGCTGTAGTAAGGGTAGGAGTAATTGTAGTTGTACTGTTGGTACCATTGCTGATAATACTGCTGCACTGCGGCGCTGTCGCTCTGCTGGAGATACTGAGAGCTCTAGGACCAGAGGAGAGGAACAGATCAGTAGGTTCGTCAAGGTCACAGACAGGAGGGAGAAAGGAGAGTGTAGTAACAGTGAGGGAGGGTCGGGTGAAGAGTTGATACCTGTCAGCCACTCAGCACTTAACCTCTTCCTCTCTTCCTGCAATCTGTGTCTCTTCTGCTCTCCCTGTAATGTCTGTTTTCCTACATCTAACAGCTCCTTCCCTACCCCTTGCAACCCCACCTCACCATTCCTCCTGCCCATCAGCCTCCTCTCCAAAACACACCCCATAGTCCATTGCCTTCTCCAAACTCCTGCGCCCCTGTCCCCCCTCCAACCCGTCACCCTCTCTGTCCGTCTCCAAGCCCCCATATCCTTCACCCATCTGTAACCACCCCACCCTCCCGCTCTCCAACTGTCCATCTGCCTCTCTAATCCTTTCCCCAACACCCCATTCCTACCACTGCTGCCACCCCGTCCCTCCAACTCGAGCCACCCTCTTTTCTTACTCCCCCACCCCTATTACTTTGATACCCCTTCCTAATCCCCACCTTAAACACTCACGCCACCCTCCGCACTTGGCTCTTGCCCCACATCACAGGTCTTCTGCAGCTAACTGTTACGCTGAAGCTGTCCCCAACCCTCATCTTCCTCCCCTGACGCCACTACTCTTACCACCCCTTCGCCCCCACACCCGGTCCATTACCTGGCTGGTGGCCTGCGCCCCGGAGGTTGAGGAAGTGCTGGCTTTGTGAATGTTGGCCAGGGCCTGCCTGGCCTTCTCCCACTCCGGATTCTCCTGCTTGACTGAACCCTCGGCAGCACCACCGGTGCTGTACTGCTGAGCCCTGGTGAAACGGGAGCAGTGTCAGGGAGAGGGCGACAAAGCAAAGGGAACAACACAGTCACTGTCTTTTACAACACCCCCCCCCCCCCCACCCCGGAAGGCTCAGGTTGGATATGCACAGTAGAGGCATTTTACATTTTAACCTACTCCAAGATCAATCCAACCCTTCCCTCCTACATAGCTCTCTATTTTTCTTACATTCACATGTCCATCAAAGAATCTTAGATGTTCCGAATGTATCTGCCTCTATCTGTGTTGGCGTGTGGCCTAGTAGATAAGGCATCGGTCTAGTGATCTGAAGGTCACTGGTTCGAGCCTCAGCTGACGCAGCATGTTGTGTCCTTGAACAAGGCACTTAACAATATATCGCTCTGCGACCTTCCACGGAGCAAATCCATGGTCTCATGAGACTAACGGATGTTATATCTGCCTCTACCACCCACAACTGTGTAAAATAACTACCACTGACATCACCCCCTCGCCCCCTCCCATAGTTTCCTCGTGTATTTCTGTTCTGGGAAGTGGCTAATATGGAAAGACATATTTTCTAAACAGAGAGGAAGTTCAAAAATCTGAGGTGCAAAGGGACTTAGAGGAGTCCTGGTGCAGGATTGGTTTGTTGAGTCAATGGTGAGGACGGCAAATGCGATGTTAAGGACTGGTTGGACTGACGGGCATGAATCTGTGCTGGATTGATTTATGAATATATCCAGGACAATATCCGTGCTGTGACAAGTGAGTCTGCGGCTGCTGGATATCTTGAGCACCAGAAATAAGATGCTGAAGAAACTCAGTAGGTCAGACAGCATCGATGGAGGAGAATGAACATTTGATGTTCTGGGCTGAGATCTTCCCTCAGGACCGCAAGATGGCTTGTTGACTTTCATCTCCAAATCATTACACATCTCTGGATTAAAACGCCAACTCTGCACCCTAGCTTCCAAATGATGTTACCAAACCTCCCAAATCTTCCTGCTGAGGTGGGGAGGGCATCTGGGACCCATTCTGAGCAGATCCAATTTGCTTTGCTTCATGTAAGATGCCCGCTTCTTGTTAATACTATCAGGGTGGGGAAGGTACAGGAGCCTGAAGACTCACACTCAAAGACTGAGGATCAGCTTGTAGCCCTCTGCCATCAGATCTTTCAATAATCCATGAATATTACCTCAGTATTTGTCTTTTCCACTATATATTTTTTTCATATAATTTAAATACTGCACTGCCACAGATAAACAACAAATTTCACAACACACGTCGGCACGGTAATGTAGCGGTTAGCACAACACCTTTACAGTACTGGTGACCTGAGTTCAATTCCCGCCACTGTCTGTAAGGAGTTTGTACGATCTTCCTGTGGGCTTCCTCCCACAGTCCAAATACATTTATTTAGTTGGTATGTTAATTGGTCATTGTAAAATGCCCTGTGATTAGGCCACGAGTAAATTGGGGGATTGCAGCACAGCTCAAAGAGCCTGTTCTGTGTCATACCTCAATAAATAAATAAACGCTAGTGATAGTAAACTGGATACTGATCGCTCATACTTTTAACAGCGGGATAGAAGCTGTTAGATAGAGCCCAGTGGCCCATGCTTTCAGGTTTTTCTACCTTTGACCCAATTCACCTGTACATATAAGAGACGATCTAACCTGGACCCACATCTCCTTACCAGGCAAGACACAGCAGCGTCTACACTTTCTGAGGAGACTGAGGCATGCAAGATTCACTGCCTCATTCTAACAACATTCCACAGGAGCACCGTGCCTGGCACATCATTGTGTGGCAGAGGACCTGCAAGGCATCAGAATACAAGACTGTACAGAGGATAGTAAAAACTGCATTGCTGAGGGTCCCTTCCACAATCTCCTTGACCCACTATTGTCAGGAAAGAGTTACAGAAGCATCAAGATGAGGACTACCAGACTGGGTAAGAGCTTCGTACAAACTCCTTACAGGCAGCGGCAGGAATTGAACCCAGATCCCTGGTACTGGAAAGCGTCGTGCTAATCACTACGGTACTGTGCCGCCCCAACCAATACATCTGTGGATTGTGGGGAGAAACCGGGATACCTGGAGGAAACCCACGGGGAGAAAGTACAAACTCCTTACAGGCAGCAGCAGGAACTGAACCCAGGTTGCTGGCATTGTGCTAATACTACGCTACTGTGGGAGAAGGGTGCAGGGTTCTTACCACTGGGCAGCCTGTGCTGCCTGGGTCCCAATCCATGCTTGGCTCTGACCAGATTGCTGCTGCTGCTGCTGCTGTTGCTGCGGGAGAGCCGCCATATCTCCGGGCTGTGGGCTCCCGTCCGCAGCCTCTGGAGGCAGCACCCCCACTGACACCTGAAGGGTGGGGGGGCATATGCGAGAAGGAAAAGAGGAATCAACGTTAACACTAGTCTCATTGGTACGTATGCACTTCCAGCCCGATCCCACACCTCCAAGTCTTCCCCATCCCAACCTCTCCCATTGCCCCAATGCCAACTCCACTCCCAAGGCAGTGTTGACCCTCCCTTACAATCAAGTAGGCAAAATATCCCCCACCGTGCTGTCACAGACACCCTTCCCGAAACAAACCCCAGTTCCAGGGAGTCCTGATCCTTTCTCAGCACCAACACATCATCTACACCCCCCTCCAAGCCATCGATCAGAACCTCATCATCCAGTTTACGCTCTCTTCTTATTACTACCATCTCAGAGGAGGCACAGGACCCATATTCAATATTCCAGGTACAGCTTCTTCTCTTCTGCCATCAGATTTCTGAACGGTCCATGAATCCATGAACACTACCTAACTATTTTGCAGTTTATTTCCACTTCTTATGCATATTAAAAATATTAAAAATGTTGAATTTCCCCATGGGGATGAATAAAGTATCTATCTATCTATCTATTATTCATTTCAACTTAGTTTTTGAACTGTACTGCTGTCATACAACAAATTTCATGTCAATGATAACCTGGATTGCAATAACTCACTTCCCTGCCCCAAAGGCAATCCAAATCCCCAGGATAGCACTCTCTCACCAACATGTAGGTGCAATTAACCTCCAACCCCACTGTTGTAAACCCCTACACTTCCTCTCTCCCGACCCTTTTGCTCACCTGTGACGAGAAACTCAAACCGTCGCCGTGTCTCACCACCCTACCCTTGAGATTTTACTTCTAGATAACTCCTCCTCCCTCTGACCAGTATCACTCACAGCCTTCCAGCCCCGTGAGCCTTGCTAACCTCCCTGTTAGCCCCTTTTCTCTCTCTCTGCTCTCTCCCTGGTAGCCCCTCCTTCCTCCCTCTCCCAGCTAGCCTCTCTTTTCTCCCTCTCCCTGTTCTCTCTATTTCCTTGCGGGCCCCTCTTTTCTCTCCCACTGTCTCTGCCCTAACTCTCCCTGATCTTGCACCACCCCTTCCACTACCTCCCCGGACGCTTCTTTCCTTTTCCCTCTTTTACGCGGGGCTCCACCCCTCCCAACCTTCTCCCTCTCTGTGCCTCAGCTTTTCCCCCTCTCTTCTCGCTCTTTTTCTCCCTATTCTTTTCACTACCCCTCTTTCGCTTCCCCCTCGTCCTCACCACCTATCACCCTCCTTACTCTCTCTAACCCTCTCCCCTTTTCAATCTTCACCCCTTTCTCTTCCAATCCCCTTTACCCTCCCCCACTTTTCCTTCCTTTTTCCACTCTCTTTCCGTTCTTGATTTGCCCTCCTTCCCTTTTCACTTCTCTCTTTCTATAACTGCCGGTCTTCCTTCCTTATCTCCCTGTTCTGTTTTCCCTCTCCTTTTTTCCTTTTCCCTTTTTTCCTTCCCTCTCTCCGGCCGTTTACTCTCCTGGCGATTGACAAAATGGCGGCGCAGCAGCCAAAGAGGAAGCACCGCCCCCTCCTCCCGTCCCGTCCCCTAACGGCGGAAGTACCCATCAACAACCAATGGAAGCTCGCCACACTCCGTCAATCATGAGGACGCTTCACATGATGATGCCTCTAATTGGAGCAGAGTCGCGACGAGGTACTTAACTCATCCAATGAACGATTGCCCCCGGTCTGGCGCATGCGCGAGCTCACCACCGTCCAATGGAAAACCGGCACCAACCCTGAATTCGGAATGTCTCCTTTCTCACCAGCACCAGTCACCAGCAGTCCAATGAGAGGCGCATTCCTCCAAACATCGAACCAATAAGAGACAGAATTTCACGTCCGCGCGTCCTTCCTCCGACCAATGAGAGTCCCTAACCCCGTACTTTGGTGATCCATTGGACCAATCCTCCTCTACCACCAATGGCGCTCTGCGTCCTCAGTGCTCCACCAATGGGAGTCAGGGCTGAGTCGATGGAGGGACTAACCCCCGGAGGGAATGGCCGTGGGAAGATCGGGAGGGCCAGGGCACTGATGGGCAGGATGTTAGGCGGGACGAAACGTAGCTGGGCTAGAGGACAGTTGTGAGGGGCCATGAGGACAAAGTGTTGTACGGAGAAACGTGGACTTATCCACCGGCACCAAACCAAGAGGCTGCATGTTGAAGTTCAAGTTTATCGTTGTCTGAGCGTACATATAAACAAACAAACGAAACAATGTTCCTCCGGACCACGGTGCACTCATAAGCTATATATCACACACTGCATATAAAACAAATACTAACATAAATAAATTATTAAAATGTGATTCAGAAATACCTGTAGACAACAGCACAGATGAACAGCAATCCGCGAACTCCCAGCGATGAGATCTCTAGTGAGGATCAACGAGGCATTTGGGGCAGGGGTGATGCACAAAATGCTGGCGGAATTCAGCAGATCGGGCAGAATCTACGGAGAAAAATGAACAGTCGACATTTCGGGTCAAGACGCTGCAGGAGGACTCATGAATCATTGTCCTGGCAAAGGGATTTCAGTCTGAGATGTTGCCTGTTCATTTCCCTCCACAGATGCTGCCAGACACCCCCCCCCCCCCCCACCACCACCAAGTTCTTCCAGCATGTTGTGCGTGTTTTCAAAATTCAAAGTTAATTTATTATCAAAGTACACATACTGTATGTCACCATACATAATCCTGAGATTCAGTTTCTTGTCGGCTTACTCACTCAATCTATCACAGGACCATCACTATAATAAAGTCATTGAAAGGCCCCACCAACTTGAGTGTTCAACCAATGTGCAAATACAAGAAGAAATAATAGTAATAAATAAATAAGCAATAATTATCGGAAACCTGAAATGAAAAGTGCTTGAAAGTGAGTCCATAATTTGTGGGAAAATTTCAAGGATGTGGCACGTGAAGTTATCCCCTCTAGTTCAAGAGCCTGATGTTGAAGGGTAGTAACTGTGTCTGAAACTGGTGGTGTGAGTCCAGGGGCTCCTGTGCATTCTTCCTGATGGCAGCAGCGAGAAAAGAGATGATCCTGATGATGGATGCTGCTTTTCCTGCTACAACTTTCCAGGTAAATGCGCTCACTGGTGGGAAGGACTGAGCCGTATCCACTACTTTTTGTAGGATTTTCTATTTAAGGGGATTGGTGTTTCCACACCGGGCTGTGATGCAACCAGTCAATATACTCTCCACCACACATCTCTAGAAGTTTGTCAAAGCTTTAGATGAGGGGAGATTTGATAAGCCACGCAAGATTATGAGGTGTATTAATAGTGTAAATGTCGGTGGGCTTTTTTCTGCTGATATTGGGTGAGAACAGAACTAGAGTTTGTGGGTTAAAGAAGAAATATTCAAGAGGACCCTGAGAGGGAGCTTCTTCACTCAAAGGGTGATACGTGTGGAAAGAACTGCCAGCAGAAGTGGTGGACAATTCTCTTAATAGTAACCTTTAAGAGAAGTTTGCAGAGGTACATGGGTGACAGAGGTTTGGAGGGCTATGGTTCAGGTACAGGCTAATGGGTCAAGGCAGATCAGTTGGGCATGGCCTAGAAAATAAAAGGAAAGTAAAATTTATCATCAAATATGTTACCATACACCAACATGAGAATCATTTTCTTGCATGCATATACAGGAAAATAGTGAAATTTACTAGAATTTATGAAAAACTGTGTATAAATCCTATGAAGCAAATGTGCCAAAGGGCCTGTTTCTGTGCTGTATGAATCTATGAATTGAACATTTATAGGAATATTTCTGCATTATAAGGATGTGACAAGATCTGAAGGATTATTACATATTGACTGAGAACATCAGCTGAAAAGATCATCGGGGCCTCTCTTCCCGCCATCACGGACATTTACACTTCACGCTGCATTCGCAAAGCAAACAGCATTATGAAGGACCCCACGCACCCCTCATACAATCTCTTCTCCCTCCTGCCGTCTGGGAAAAGGCACCGAAGCATTCGGGCTCTCATGACCAGACTATGTAACGGTTCCTTCCCCCAAGCTATCAGACTCCTCAATACCCAGAGCCTGAACTGACACCTGACTGCCCTATTGTCCTGTTTATTATTTATTGTAATGCCTGCACTATTTTGTGCACTTTATGCTGTCCTGGGTAGTTCAGTACTGTGTCATGTAACACCATGGTCCTGAAAAACGTTCTCTCATTTTTACTATGTACTGTACCAGCAGTTATGGTCGAAATGACAATAAAAGTGACTTGACTTGACTTGGACTGTTCCTTTAAAAAGAGGAGCAACAAAAACATGTGAGTTGCCTTGGAAACGGCAAGGCGGAGCTATATGATGGACAGCTGGAGTTCAGCACTTGTGGAATCCATACAAGGTCAACTGGGTTTGTAATCAGACACGCCAGAGACATGGAAGACTCTGACACTGGTTGAGATCTGTGTGCCCACGACAAAGGTGGGGTTTTTGCTCACAGTGTGGACAAAGGAGTGACGGGTGGAAAGCTATCGGTGTCTGTAACCCTCGCCGGGGTTGATAGCTGTACCACGTGAAAATGGCATCCTCTTTTGTGTGGTCACAGTCGGTGATTTTAGTAAGTTTTGGGAGCAGGAGGACGATGGGGAAGATTCGACGGCATCGGCACTGGGAAGACAAAACATCTCTCACTCTCTCCCTCTCTCTTCAATCTACTCAATTCAATATCCAGAACTGAACTGACTTCATACCTATACCATCGTGAGACTCTATCATTTATCACCTGAGCTGCCAGAAGTTTGGGAACTTTATTTACTCACTTATATATGCATATACTCTGTTAACTCGTTTGCCTTATCTGGTTTTATATTACTTTATCATGTAGTTACTAATCAAAAAGTGTTCATAACGGAAGACTCGGACCCCAGGTGTGTCATTTCTGCTGGTCCTTTTTAACCCATTACGGGATACATAACAAGGATATAATTTTGCATTGTCATCTGACAGTGTTGAAGCAGGTAATTGAGATGAGGCTGTCTGTTGGTCAGGGTCGACCAGTAATGTTGTATTCCAGCTGTCCATGGGCAAGCCTGGGCAGTACGATATGGAGGCCAGGCTGTTGCCCATGTAGCCGGCTCCCCCTCTCCATGCAGCTGAGGAGTCCAAAGGAAGAGCAGAGACTGATACAGTTTGGCGTCGCGGGTTATGCTAGTCAGCGTTAAACTCAATGTAGCACCGCCTTAGGAAATTCAGCTCTGGATTTTTCCCTCAGGGTTTACCCTTGAAACTGCCCCCCCGCCCCCACCCATGTGACGGTACAGCCACAAGGCAGCGGAGGTTTGAGATCAGAGCTTTCATTTTCCCAGGGGAGTTGCCAACCACGGCTGATGAGCCCCATCTTCCCAAAGCAGGTAATTACAGAAAGTGAAACTCTAGTCAACAGTTTATTGTTGCCTTTGTGTTTAACAAGTACAAACCACCCCTATAGAGTGAGGGGAGAAGAGAAATCCATTCTCCAGGCGATCTGTTGTGTTGAATTAGACCATAAAATCATAAGATACAGGAGCATAATTAGGCCATTTGAGTCTTCTCTGCCACTCCATCATGGCAGATTTATTATCCTTTCAACCCCATTGTTGTGTCTTCTCCCCGTAACCTTTGACTCCCTTACTAAACCAGAACCTCTCAACCTCCACTTTGAATACCCCATGATTTAGCCTCCGCAACCATCTGTGGCAGTGAATTCTACTGATTCACCACCATCTGGGTAAAGACATTCGTCCTCAACTCTCTCCTAATGAGAAACCCTCTATTCCAAGGCCTGGACTCATCCATGATAGGAAGCATCGCCTCCACATTCACTCATCCAGGCCTTTCAATATCCAAAGTTTTCAATGAGACCACTGCCCTTCATTCTTCTAAACTCCAGCAAGTACAGGGCCATCAAATGGTCCTCATACATTAACCCGTTAATTCTTGGAATAGTTCACGTGAACCACATCTGGACCCCCTGCAAGACAGCACATCTTTTCTTAGATAAGGGGCCCAAAACCTTTCATCTCTCCCAGCTACTGTCTCTGTGTGACTCAGTTTAGAGTGACAGCGCCGCAGGGCTTTTTTACCCATCTTCCCCCCAGATTACACCCACGTGCCCATACAACTCGCAACAGTGAGTAAACCCACTGATCCCGTGCGTCATCGTGAACGTGGGAAGAAACTAGAGCAACCATGGGTGGTGAAGGGGGTGGAGGGGTGGGGTAATCCCAGGAGATGGAGGGTGTGGAGGGGCCACTGCTCAGGACTGGTAAAGGCTGCAGCAACTTGCAAACTCAGCCAGCCCCATCATGGGCACTTGCCTCCCCAGCGTCGAGGAGATTTCAAAAAGTGATGGTTCAAAAACAGTGGCATTTAGGACCCCCAGCACCCAGGACATGCTCTCTTCTCATTGCTACCATCAGGGAGGAGGTACAGAAACCTGAACACATACATTCAACACTTTAGGAACAGCTTCTTCCCCATCGCCATTAGATTTCTGAATGGACAATAAACTTGTGAACACTACCTCAATATTCCTTTGCACAACTTATGTCTTATTGTGATTTATAGTATTTTATTATTACATATGCAATGTATTGCTGCTGCAAAGCAAGCAAATTTCACAACATTTGATGGTGATATTAAAGCTGATTCTGATTCTGCAGGTCAAAGGTTGGGACCATGTACCACCAGGCTCAGAGACAGCTTCTATCCTGCTGTTACCAAGCCCTCGAACAGATCTCTTGTACATCAAAGATGGACACTTGATCTCTCAACCTATGGCCCTTGCAGCTTATTGATGACTTCAATGGCACTTTCCCTGCAAATACAGCTCAGCGTTCTCTTGGAGTTTCAATACCCTGATGGACGGTAAGATCTGTCTGGAGGGCAAGCTGTGGGAGGGGCAGTGAGGAAGTAGTTCTGTGTGAGGGGTGGAGAGGAGGTAGTGCTGTGGGAGGGGCGATGAGGAGAGAGTGCAGTGGAAAGGGCGGTGAGGAGAGAGCATTGTGGGAGAATACAGAGGGGAGAGTGCTATGGGAGGGGCAGTGAGGAAGGAGTGCTGTGGTGGTGGAGAGGAGGGGCAGTGAGGCGGGAAGTTTAGTGAAAAGAGAGCACTGTGTTATGGGATGGGCTGTGGTGCTGGCCTAGACTAACGTGGTGCTCCGCTCCGGGATGGCGAACTGATGCTCAGTCACTAACAAAAGCCAAAAGCAACTGCCTCAGTGACTTCCTTCATCCATCACTGACTGCCCACCCTACTATCCTGCACCCAGCTCTGCATTCCATTGGCTGTCCACGGTTTTGGGCTCAGGAAAATTGCAAGTACAGGAGGTTGGACAACGAGCCCACCTCACCATTTTGTCGTGGGGATGCTTCGCAGGAGCTACCGGCAGATCAATGGCACGTTGCCCAGACATCTGGGCAGTGAGTCTTGCTGCTCGGTGGGACCCAAACCGGTTCACGTCTGTCTCGAGGGGTGTGTGTGTGTGTGTGTGTGTGTGTGTGTGTGTGTGTGTGTGTGTGTGTGTGTGTGTGTGTGTGTGTGTGTGTGTGTGTGTGTGTGTGTGTGTGTGTGTGTGTGTGTGTGTGTGTGTGTGTGTTTGAATGTGTGAATGTCTGTGCATGACCGTATCAGTGTATGTCCCTGTGCGTGCACAATTATGATTGTGTTTATTTAGTTATGCAGACACAGGACAATTTAAAATGGCCAATTAACCTACTAACAGATAACTCTTCGAACTGTGGCAGGAAGCCAGAGCACCCAGAGGAAACTCATGGGGTCACACGAAGAACGTACAAACTTTTTTACAGAGGGCGCCAGAATTGAACTCCATTCTCTGATACCCTGAGCTGTAAAAGCATCACATTAACCATGTTAGTGTAGTTCTACTATGTGTGTGTTGCATCCGTGTCATTCTGACTGTGTACGTGTGACTATGTCCATCTGTGTTCATGTGCATGTGCGCGTGCGCGTGTGTGCACGCGTAGAAAAGCCCGACAAAGGAACAGGAACAGCCGGGGATGATCATGTTCCTGCAGTGTTGCCTTGAGCCTGATTTGGGGATTTGGAAGGTCCCGCTTACAAAAGTCGGCCTGTCTCCTGGTCCTGGGATGAGTGGGGAAGGCCCCATCGCTTCTTCCCAGCAATGGCACCCCCCTCTCCCCTTCTCCGGGCCAGGAGCTACATGTAGTAGAGGGTCGGTGTCCATGGACGGGTGGGCGTCGGGGCCCTGAGGCTAGGCCGGCCATAACTGGAGAAGGTGTGGAGGCGGGGCCGGCTGAGGTAGCGCGGTAACTGTTTCCACTCCGGAGGCCTGAATACGTCCTCGCCCTCCAGCTCCTCGGGCTCCTCCGGCTCCTCCTCCGTCGCAGAGTCCCTGGGGGACAGGAAGAGGGGAGGGAAAGGCAAGATGGTTGGGGGTGGGTGGGGAGGGTGAGAAAGATGGGGCAGGAAAGGGGGAGCAAAGGGGGAAAGCAGTTGAAGGGAGAGAGGATGGGAAAGATAGGGGAGGGAAAGTTGGAGGAAGGGAATTGGGGAGGGAAGAAGGGAAGGAAAAGGGGGAAGAAGGGAAGGAAAAGGAGGAAAAAAAGGGGGAGGAAGGGAAAAAGAGAAAAGGTGGGGAGGAAAAGAAAGAGGAAGGCAATGGGGGACAAAAAGTGGGGGTGGAAAGGGGAGGGAAAGAGGAGGAGGGAAAAATAGGGAGGAAGGGAAAGGTGGAAAGTTTGTGGGGGAGGGAGGGTTAGCTGCTCCATACTGGCACATTCCCGCTCCCCACCCACTAGAGACATGATCCACACTGGATCATCTCCATTTCCCTCTACACAATCCTCCACCATCCCAAGAGCTTCCTCCTCCTGTCCAAACCTCGCCTCTCTCCTGACCACACCCGACTCTCCTAGATTCTCCCCTCCCTCCCTCCAGCCTCTTTCCTCATACCCTCCTGCTACCTCACTGACCCTCCCCTCAGCTCTGCTCTTCAATCTTCACACCCCTTCCCACCCTATCCACCGTTCCACGACTGCTCCGTTCCTTCTACCTCAGCTTCCCCTTCTTCCCCAAACATCCCCTCCCCTACCTCTCTCCTCACTCCCTGACCCTCTCTTCAAATTCTCTCCACACACCCTCCCGTCCCTCCATGACCGTCCACTTCAACCCAACCCTTCCCTCCCTCTGTGACTCTCCCTCCATATTCTCTCATCACACCCACCCGTCCCTCCCTGAACCTTCCCTCCATCCCTCCAAGCTCTCACCCATCCCTTCCTCTCCTCTGCCTCCCCTTCCCTCCCCTACTCCATCCTTCCAAACTCTCTCCCCTTCTCTACTCCTCTCCAACCCTCCCCTCCATACTTCAAACCTTAACCACTCCCTCCCTCCCCAACCCTCAACTCCCTTCAATCTTCCTCACTTCCTCCCCACTCTCCTACCTTCTCCCTCCATCCCTACCCTCTACCCCTTCTTTGCTCATCCCTTTCTCTCCATCCCTCCAACTTATCTGCCTCTAAACTCAATGTCCTCCCTCAACCATTGTTGCCCTGTGTCCTCCCTCTCCTCTCCCATTCCATTGTTCCTCCTTCCTAACCCTCCCACCCTCAAATCTCCACTCCGATGTTTCTGTTGCCTCCCTCTCTCTCTCTCTCCTCAGCCCTGGCCACCCCTCTATCCTGTCTCCCTCACTTCCCTCCACCTTTTTCTGCACTCCTCACCTAGCAAAGCCTTCCCTCCCCACCCCACTGCCTATCTCCCCAACTTCTCCCCCGTTCTCCCTGCCCCTCTGTTCTCTCTCCTCCGAGTCTCCTTTCTCTCTAACTTCCCTGCACCGACTCCCTCGCCCCCACCAGTACTTCCCATCGTCCCATCTTTCCCTATCCCCTCCTTATCTCTCTTACCACCTCCCCCCACCTCATCTGCACCTTCAGCAGACTCTGGACTCACCGGGTGCCCACGGAAAGTGCCCAGACTTGAGGCAGGCAGGCAGCCAGGGAGGAGAAGGTGGCGACGCTGAGGAGGGAGAGGACAGAGAGCCCCAGGGCCCCCTCCAGTCCATCCCAGCACAAACCAGTCCACAGGTCCTGGAGATGCTGCAGGGTAGGGGGTGAAGGGGGGGAGAGAGAAAGGTTTTGGGGGGGAAGAGGGACGAGGAAGAGACGGGAAGGAGAGGGAAGAGGGGAAGTGTGAGGAAACAGAGAGAGGGGCGGCAGGAAGGGATGAGATTGGGGAAGGGGGTAAGAGAGGGTTTGGAATGAGGGTGGTGAGAGAGGCAGAGAATGGAGGTGAAGGAGCAAGTGAGTAGAGATGGGGAAGAGATCAGAAGGAGAGAGGGAGAGGATAGAGAGAGATGGGAGGAGGGGAAGAAATCGGGGTAAGAGGGGGAGCAGAGAGAGGAGGGCAGAGCACAGGGGTGGAAAGAAGTTGAGAGAGGGAGAGGGGTGGAGAGATGGAGCAAGGGGGGAGAGAAATGAGGATGAGAGAGAATGGGAGGTAAGAGAAGTGAGAGCAGAGGGAAGGAGAGGGAGAAGCAGAGGATACAAGTGGAAGGGTAGGAGAGGAGGGGTCAGAGAGAAGAGGAGGAGAGAGAGAAGTGGTGAGAGGAGGGGCAAGAGAGTTGGATGGGAGGAAAGAGAGAGAGTCACGAGAAAAGGGGGATGATTTGGTAAGGACATATCCTTGAATCTTGTTTCCCACTCCCCTGACCCCTGACTCCCTCTGAATCATATCCCCACCACTCTACATGAGTCTTGATCCCAGGCACACCACCTCCAGACAGACCATCAGACATACGTTATTGATCCCGAGGGAAATTGGGTTTCGTTACCCCACACACTTCCCACAACCCCCTACTTTCTCCCAACCCAACTGAATCTTCCCACTCCTCTCAATCCCAACCTGCCCCAGTGCCTGACAGACACACAGCAGGTATCGTTCCTTGGTATCACACCACCAACCCTGGCCCATCCACACCCCCAAACCCACTCTGACTTGACCTGGATCCCTGAACTCAACTCCCACCTCCTGACCCTTGACCCCATATCTGACCTCATGACCCCTCACCTACTTTGTACCTGGTCCCACCTCCCTGACACCTGACTCTGACATAAACCTGCCGATTCCTGGCCCCACCCTGTACCTAGCCCCATCTCCCACATTCCTGTCCCCTGATCCCTAACTCTGCCAGATACATGACCCCTGTCGCCCACCACGTGATCCGTGAACCCTGACCCCATTACCTTCCTCCCTGACCTCTAAACCCAACCCCTGAATCTTGATCCCACTCGGTACATGACTCCATCCCCCACCATCCCAACCCTTGATGTCTGAGCCCGCCAGCTCCATGACACTGTCTTCCACCCCCCCAGCGCTTGGCATCACATGGAACATGACACTCCCTCCCACCTCCTGACTCTTTACCTTGACTCCCACACTCGGACATCTGACCTCACCCCATCTCCAACCTCCCTGACCTTTCCCAGCTCCTCAATCCCTGATCCTTGTCCCTACCCCTACATGACCCCTAACTCCGTCTCCCCTCCATCCCATGACTCTTGCCCTTATCTCTCAACCCACAAATCAGAAACCTGACTCCTCCTTTCACAACCCTGACCTGTCTACCAGCTTCCTGACCCCTGATACCACCCGCCATCTCCATGAATCCTGACCCCATCTCCCACCTCTCTGACCCCTGAGTCTGTCTCCAACCTCTCTGGCTCCAGACACCACACTATAAATGGCACTGTCTTTCACCTCTCTGACCCCTGACATTTTCTGCCACCTTTGCAACCCCGACCCCGGCCAGACCCTGATCCCACCCTTCCCCCGTCTCCTCTCACCTTGTGCAGGCCGAGGCAGTGGAGGCGGACGGTGAGGTGGTGGAACATCCCCTCGCTGGCGTTAAGGGCCTGGAGGACGGAGAGCAGCCTGGGCTGTGGGTGGAGAGGGTCAGCATAGGGTGAGGGGCGTGGTGACTGTCCTGACCGTCAAAGCTCCAGAATCAAAGGCATGACCCGACCACTGGCTCACCAACACCCCAACACTGTGACTGAGGGAGGGACGGAGCAAAGGACCAAGTATTTGAGTGAGAGAGGGAGAGGGAGAGGGAGGGGGAGGGAGGAGTGAAGGAAGGAATGGCTGAAGAAGTGAGGGAGTGAATGACACCTGACACTTGAAACCTCCAACCGTCCCCCTTCCAGACCCTGTGTCCTTTGTCTTTTGCCTTAAGTCTGTAGTCTGGTGTACAATGTTTTTTGCTCCAGTGTCCTTGGGCAAGTGTGCATTCTCCTTGCTCCAGTGTCCAATGCCTAGCATCTATTATCCAGTGTTGTTGGCCCAGTGTCTTTGTTCTGGTGTCCAGTGTCCTTGGTGGTGTACCATTAGCCTACTGCCCAGTGTCCATAGTCCAATGATCCAGTATCCAGTGTTCTTGGTTCCATGATCTTGACCCAGTGTCCAGTGTCCTCACCCTGGTGTCCTTGGTCTCGTGTAATTGGTCCAATGTTATTGTCCTAGTACCCAGTGCCCAGCATCCATGGTACAATGTCCTTGGTCCGGTGTCTGATCCAATCCCTAGTATCCATGTCCTTGGTCTGGTCCCAGGACACCTTATTCGGTGTTCAGTGCCCAGTGAAATCAGTCCAGCTCAGCGTCCAGCCTCCATGGTCCAGTGTCCATTGTCCTTGGTCCGGTACCCAGTACCCAGTGCCCAGTGTCCAGTGCATATTTGTACTCTTTGTCATTTAGTGTCCAGTACCCTTGGTCCAGTGCCCAGTATCCATGGTGCAGTATCCAGGATCTAGTGTCCTGACTGATTTGACCAATGCCCATTTTCTGAAGTCAAATGTCCTCGGTCCATTGCCTAGTGTCCAGTGCTGCATATCCTTGGTTAGGTTCCTAGACTCATTATCCAGTCTCTAGTATCCTTTTTCTGCTCAGTGCCCAATGTAATTGGTCCAGTCTCTGTTACCCTTGCTCCTGTGTCCAGCTTCTGTGATCCAGTGTCCTCTATGGTTGGTCCATTGCACAGTGTACCATCTCAAGTGTCCTTGGTCCAGATCCCACAAGCTCTTACCTGTGCGGACGGCAGCTCAGTCGCAGACCCTCGCAGTAGGGACAGGAGCTTCTGGTGAATGTCACTCATTGCCCTCTGAGACAGTGTCAGGCTCTGCATTGGTTGGACAAGAATATATGTGGTCGATGGCCAAAACAATGGGGTGCGAGGGGTGGGATCAGTTAGCCAGACAAAGGATCAGGTTGAGGGGATGAGCCAGAAGAGATAGGTATAAGGGATTGCCCATGGATGGGGGTATGGCTTAGGTGGGGGAGCTGGGATCCTAGATCCTCCAGGGGAATGGGTAGGTGGAGAGCCAATGAGATGAGATACAGGCAGTGAGATGGGGACCCGATTAGAGATGTGGGGTTGGAAGAGCGTCCAATGTAGTGGAAGAGGAGAGTATCCAAAAGGGTTGAAGAAGTAGGTGTAGGTGCAGATCTGACGATACGGGAGAGGTGGGGTGAGATGGGGACTGAATGGAGCTGGAGAGGTGGAGCCCCAATCCGATGGGAGAGACAGGAATCCAGTGGGGTGAAAGAGGTGTAGTTAAGTGGGAATCCCATGGACCCAATAGGATGGTAGGGGTGGAATTAAGCAGAGATTTAATGGAGTGGGGAGGGTGGATGAATTGACTTAGTAGGGTGCGAGCAGACAGGTTAAATGAGAAATTATTGGGGTGCGAGGGATGGGTTGGGAAATTCATTGCCACAGACAACCAAGTCATTGGGTATATTTAAAATGGAGGTTGATAAGTTCTTGGTTAGTAAGGGTGCCAAGTGTTATGGGGTGAAGGTAGGGAAGAGCAATGAGAAGGAAAATAAATTAGCCATGATCGAAAATTGGAGCAGAGTCGATGAACCGAATGGCCAAATTATGCTCCTGTGTCTGAGTTTTATGGTAGTGTGAGAAGCAAGGTTAGGTGAGGATGCAGAGGGGCGGAGGAGGCGGCTTTGGAAGGAGGCCCAATAGGTTGGGTGAGAAGGGGCTCATGCGATTCAGTAGCCTGGGAGGGTCAGGATTTAGGTGACCCGATAGATGGGATGAGTGGGGGGTGGGGGAGTTCAGGCGACAGACCTGCTGAAAGGGGTTCAGAGTTTTTCCATCACAGCTGACATAATATTCCAGGATATCTGCAAATAAACACAGAAGTGGTTTTTCCTGTTCCCCCAATACCAGGAAACTCAAACAATAAAAAAGTAAACGGAGCCACTCAACAGGTCAGTCAGCATTGACAGAGAGAGCGTGGGCAGATAGTGAGAGAGGTAGGGAGGGAGGGATAGCCAAAGAGATGGAGAGGGGTAGGAAGAGAGATAGGGAGGGAGAAAGAGAGGGGGAGATGCAGAGAGAGAGAGAGAGAGAGAGAGAGGTGGCAGAGGTGGTAGGTATGCAGGCTCTCCGAGATTTGATCAGACAAGGGGATGCAGAGAGGAAGGCATAGGGTTGGGAACATATGACAGTGGGTGGGTGGTGGGTGAGGAAAGACACAACAAGATAAGGTCCCAATGAAAGATCTCAGGCCAAAACGTCGACTGCTTATTCACTTCCATCGATACAGCTTGACCTGCTGAGTTCCTCCAGCATTTTGTGTGTGTTACTCAACATTCCCAGCATCTACAGAATCTCTGGTATTTATATGGTAAGGTGCTTGGCTGGGTAGGGGAGGGCATTGAATACATCGCATCCCTCCTCTCCCACTCTCTTTTGCTCCTTTTGCTTCCACACCCTTCCCCTTTATTCCCCTCCATCTTCCCAATAACCATGCCGTGCCATGCTTCACTTTCATTCCTTAATCTCCTCCCTCCCCTTCCACTTTCTTCCCCATTAACACCAGTCCTCCCTCTACGGCCATCCCACTCAGTTGCACTTCCGCGCCTCCTCCGTCCCTCTCTCTCCTGTTCTACCATTTCCCCTTCCCACTACTCTCCCTCCTCCGCTCTCTCACCATCCTCCCCCGACCCTGCTCCACCCGACCCCTCCCCTCCCCTCACCTGAGCTCAGGACCTGCTCCCACTGACTGGTGTTGAGGATGTATACCTCGGGTTGAACGCAGAGGTCACTCAGTGCCTGTGGGACAGAGTGAAGTGAGGTCTCGGAGTGAAGGGTGAACGGAGACCAAACCCTCTTCAGCCTGAGGAACGAGACTAAACTACCCACCTCCCACGAGGCGGCTCGTTACCTAGCCAGGAATACACACTTTTGGAGAAACACAGGCCGGGACTGAAGCTGAAAAACTCTCGTTCTGTCTGCATGTAAGTGAGGTAAGGGTGTGTGTGTGTGTGTGTGTGTGTGTGTGTGTGTGTGTGTGTGTGTGTGTGTGTGTGTGTGTGTGTGTGTGTGTGTGTGTGTGTGTGTGTGTGTGTGTGTGTGTGTGTGTGTGTGTGTGTGTGTGGGCGGTGAGTTTAAAGGGAGTTGGAAATGGAAGTGCCAAGGCAGTGAGAACATTCGCCTCGACAAGTTTATAGACAGCGAGAAAATGGACCCCGGTAGGTTTAAATGGAACTGGAAACGGGCTAGTGTACCGGTTAGGGAATTATTGGAGGTTTACGCGACTGAATCAGAAGAGTTGGCAGTGTAAGAAGATGGTGCCGAGGAAGGCGATTAGCAATGAGTGGGAGCACGCATGGGGGGGGGGGTGAGGGGGCAGAGGCGGATTGTCCCGTCTACGATCCACACCATCCCGTCAACTCTGGAACCCGTCGGGATCATGTCTGTGCCCGCTCCATTACTGGGCACAAGAGGGCCTGGCGGCGACAGGATGGGTAAGGTGGGTGGGTGGGTGGTGGGGTTGGAGACCAGAGCCCGTTGTCCTGCGATGTGTGCTGGGCTCAGAGACACTCACCAGAGCAGCGGCGAAGTCCACACCGAGGCCCAGCCAGCTCAGGAGCAGGGCCATCACGGCCAGAACGGTGAGCCTGGGGAGAAAAGATCGAGTCAGCGGGTCATGTCCGCCGTCAGTCCGAGAGTCTTGGAGGGTGGATAGAGTATGACAGGTGAGAGAGAAGATTAGAATGAGGGTGAGGGTGAGAGAGAGAGAGAGAGAGAGAATCGGACATCGGGACGTGAGAGAGAGAACAAGGGAGAGGAGATAGAGTCAGAGTTCGGATCTGGGTAAGCGTAGTCTAGTGTAGTTTTTTTCTGTGTTTTTTTTTACGTAGTTCAGTCTAGTTTTTTGTACTGTGTCATGTAACACCATGGTCCTGAAAAACGTCTCATTTTTACTATGTACTGTACCAGTAGTTATGGTCGAAATGACAATAGAAAGTGACGACTTGACTTGAGAAAAAAGAGAGAGGGAGGCAGAAAGGGAGAGAAAAGAGTGAGAGATAGAGAGTGGGATAGAGGGATGGAGAAAGAGAGAGGAGAGTGTGGGAGATAGAGAGGAATAAAAGGATGGAGAAAGAGAGGGAGAGAGGAATGAAGAGAGTGAGGGAGAGAAATAGAGAGAGAAGGAGAAAGAGGACAGGAGAGAGATGGCAACAGAGAGGGATAAATATAGATCGGGAGAGAAAGAGCGAGTGATAGACAGAGAGCGGGAAATGCAGCGAGGCAGAGAGAGACAGAAAGATGGACAGATCGAGACAGGGAGAAGGAGGACAGAGAAAGAGAAAGGAATGAGATAGGCAAGTCAGAGAGAGTGAGATGGAGTGAGTGGGAGAGGGAGGGCAGAGAAATAGGGGAGAGATAAAGAGAGAGAGGGAAATGTGTGTGTGTGAGCGGGAGAAGGACAAAAATAAGAGAGGATGGGAATGTGTGTGAGAGAAAGAAAAATGGTGGGAAGGCAAGGACAGAAAGGGACAGAGAGAGGGATGAATAGTGGGATACAGGAAGGTGAGACGGGGACAGCGGGAGAGAAGGTAGAGAGGAAGATAAAGAGGGAGGGATGTGTGGGAGAGAGGCGATGGTTGTGACTTCATTTGGGCCCTGGCTGTCCATTGCTCCATGATTCACCACCCCCACTCACTTCTGAGGCCAAGCTTCTCTCAAGCCCCCAGCCTGCTCAGACGATGCCCCCGGGTTTACACTCACCAGATCAGCGGGCAGCGGGTGAGACTGGCGAGGGCCAACAGTATTCCAAGGCATAGGAGGGCTTCGTAGAGCAGGATCACGAGGTAGGAGGCCCATCTGAGTGGGAGGGGGGGTGGGGGAGAGAGAGAGAACAAGGGACGGTGAGAACCTGAGGCAGTGATGTCAGGGGAGAAGGACGGGAAGGGAGTGACAGGGCGGAGAAAGAGGAGGAGAGAAAGATGGATGAGAGAGGGGAAAGGTGGGGAGTGGAGGAGAGAAGGGCAGAGACGGAGGGGAATGGAGGAGAGAAGGGCTGAGTGAGAAAGGATCGGAGAGAGAGAGGGGCTCGGGAGAGGTGAGAGTGTGGAGGGAGAGAGGTGAGTGGATCGGGGAGGGCAAGACCAACAGAGAGAGAGAGAGAAAGAGGGAGGGGGGCAAAGAGAGAGGTGTAGAGAGTGAGGCAGCAGAGGGCAGAGTGGATGGAAAGGAGAGAGTGAATGGTGAACGGGAAGAGGTATAAGATGAGGTAAGGGAGAAGGAGAGAGAGAGAGACAGAGCAGAGAGGAGAGGTTGAGGAGGAGAGTGGGGATAGAGAGGAGGGTGGGTTGCGGTGAGACATGCGGGGAGGGGAAATAAGATTAGGAGGGAGTCAGTATTGGGCAGAGAGGGTGATGCATCACCTGTCTCTTCACCTCCTCCCTTCC
Source organism: Hemitrygon akajei (assembly GCF_048418815.1). NCBI lineage: Eukaryota > Metazoa > Chordata > Chondrichthyes > Myliobatiformes > Dasyatidae > Hemitrygon > Hemitrygon akajei. The sequence continues at coordinate 21,260,949 of NC_133147.1, read as the reverse complement.
CACCATCCCGGAACCTGAACAGCTTTTCCAGGTGACCCAGTGATTCCCCTCTACTGCGTCCAGATTCAGTGTTCACTGTGTGGCCTCCCCGACACCGGGGAAAACCAGACACGGGGCTGGGTGATCACTCTTTCCAGTGCACACAAAATGCTGGTGGAATGCAGCAGGCCAGGAGGGAAATAAACTGTCGGTGTTTCACGCCGGGACCCTTCATCAGGGCTGGAAAGGACGGGACAAAGACCGGAGGCCAAAATAAGGGGCCCTCTACCCATCCAGTCAATCCTATCTCCTGTCTGGTTATACTCCTCCCTCACTCACCTTCTTATCTTGCCTTCAGCTGAAATGCCAACCATTTTCCTTCCTGCCTGACCTGCTGTGTTCCTCCAGCATTTTCCATGTGATTTTGTGTATTGCTCTAGGTGTACAGTATCTGCAGAATCTTGTCAGTCTCTGCTCACTTTGCAGTGTATCCGTGTTCCGTACATACTGTTTCCTGTCACTTTAATCCTGATTCCCTTCCCCCAATGATCTCAATGCCCATGGCCTTCAGTATAAAAAGGCCCAATAAAGAATATAGAATATAACATCTCCCCACTGGGCACGGTGTTAGAATTGATCCAATTGTCCAATGTCAGATAACTCCTGTTTCCATCTTTCTGTGGCTCTTTCTGTGATACTTGACCATCTGAAATTCTCTCATTCTCTGTCTCTGTCTGTCTCTCTCTTTTCCTCCCTCTCCTCTCTCTTTCCCTTTGCTGTTCTCTCTCTGTGTCCCTCGTTTTCTCTTTCTCTCTCTTTCACTCTGTTTGGCTTTCCCCTCTGGCCCTCTCTGCTGTCCATTTGTCTGTCTCTTTCTCCCTCCTCGACTTTCTCTGGCACTCTCTCTCTTTCTCTCTGCCTCTCTTGCTCTACCTCTCAATTCTCCCCCTCACTCCTTGCTTCTCCCTGTCCTTTCCCTCTTTTTGTTTTTCTCCCCTTCCTCTCCCTACTTCCCTCTTCCTCACCCTGCTCTCTTTGCTCTCCCTCTATGTCTTTCTCTGCCTGCATCTCTATTCTCCCTCTAGCTCTCTTTCACTATCTCTCTTTCACCCTTCCCCACTCCCTGTCTGTCCCTTTCCCTCTCTGTACTTTTCTCCCCCTCCACACCCATCTCTCCCTTTCCATCTGTCCCGCTCTTTGTCTCTCACTGCTCTCTCTATGTGCCTGTCTCTTTCAAGGCATCTCTCTCTTTCCCACTGGCCCCATTTATTATTAACTAGTCGACTCCATCAACACCAGGAACTCACGAGGAAACCAGTCCACACTCCGCAGAAGAGTTGCTCTTACAACTATGGAGGGCTATGGTCCGGGTGCATATCGATGAGACTAGGCATTTTAAAAGGTTGCACAGACAAGATGGGCTGAAGAGCCTGTTTCTCTGCTGTACTTTTCTACAACTCTATTGATCTAACTGGACGTGGCTGCCCAGGTCGACAGGGTGACAAAGAAGGTGCACACCATGCACCAACCGTGTTCAGGGGTTGGGAAATTTATTATGTTGTATCTTTATGAATCTCTATAAGAAAAGATTTGACACACGTGAGCAGCTTTCTCTTTAGAGGCAGAGGCTGAGGGGAGACACGATAGAGGATTATAAGATTACACGAGACATGGATAGAGTAGACAGTCGGTATCTTATCCTATCAGGGTTGAAAAGCCCATTACCAAAGGGGGTAATATCAAAGGAAATGTGCAGCAAATTCTAAACACAAGAGCTTCTGCAGATTTTGAGCATCTAGAACACACACACACACACACACACACACACACACACACACACACACACACACACACACACACACACACACACACACACACACACACACACACACACACACACACACACACACACACACACACACACACACACACACACACACACACACACACACACATGGAGTTGGAGGAACTCAGCAAGCCAGGCAGCATCTATAGTCAGAAATAAACAGTTGGCGTTTCATGAATGAAGGCCTGATGAAAGGAACTCTTTTTCATGGAGAGTTGGCAGGGTTTGGGGTTGCTGCTTGGATTGATGCCTTGGGTGGCAGTGGAGGTAGATGATGGAGGCATTGAAACAGCTCTGGATATGCAGGAGATGGAAGGAGATTCGTTGAGTTGGATATTTTGTTACTAATTTAGCTTGGGACAACATTGTGGGCTGAAGGGCCTGTTCTTGCGCTGTATATTCTGTGTTCAAGTCCATAGTTCCCTGAAAAAATGAACACGAGTAGATGGGGTAGTGAGGAAGGCACATTGCATGCTTGCCACCCTACATTGGAACAGAAAATATCAGAGCTGAGAAACTTACAAAGACAATTTTTTACAGACGTGCTGTGGAGAGCATTCTAACTGGTTCCATCTCCGTTTTATATGGAGGGTCCACTGCACAGGATCAAGAACAAACAGCAGAGGGTTGTGAACTCAGCCAGCTCCATCAAGTGGATTCACCTAGCAACACACACAAAATGCTGGAAAAACTCAGGCTGGGCGGCACCTATGGAAAAAATGTACACTCGGGGTTTTGGCCCGAAACGTCGACTGTACTTTTTCCCATAGATGCCGCCTGGCCTGCTGAGTTCTTCCAGCATTTTGAGTGAGCTGCTCGGATTTCCAGCACCTGTGGATTTTCTCTTGTTTGTGACGTGCATTAGCCTCTCCTGCATGGAGCACACCATCACAATGCAATGCCTCAAAAAGGTGGCGTCCTTCATTAAGTCCCCCCACTGATCAGGACATGTCCTCTTCTCTTGACTACCATCAGTGAGGAGGTAGAGGGGCGTGAAGGCATGCACATAATGCTTTAGGTACAGCTTCTTTCCCTCCGCCATTACATTTCTGTGAACGGACAATGAACTCATGAACATTGCCTCACAAATTTTGCTCTCTATTTTGCACTAACTTATTTTTAATGTACTTCCAATTACAATTTATAGTACTTTATATATTACACGGTACTGCCGCTGCAAAGCAACCCATTTTGCGGCAAATGCCAGTGATAATCGGATCAGATCCTGACATTGGCTAGACGGCACTTCAAGTATTGTGGATGGAATGCAGAAGAGATTCACTGAGATGTTATCTGCTTTGGAGGCCTTTAGTGCTGGAGGGGGATGAAGGGCTCAATCGTGAGCTGTACTGTTCTATGTTCTGTGTTCTGCAGCAGCCAGATTATTAGGTATGCCCTGTATCTAATCAAGTGGTCATTAAGTGTATACTTGTGGTCTTCTGCCCCCCCACTTCAAGGTTCAACGTGTTGTGCATTTTCAGATGCTCTTTTGCACACCGTTGTTGTAGTGCACGATTATTTGAATTACTCTCCCCTGTGAGCTTGAATCAGTCTGGTCTCTGACGTCTCTCACTGGATTTTGTTTTTGTTTTCCCCGCACCACTCCTTGTGGTCTCCAGAGACTGTAGTGCATGAAAACAGCAGGAAATCAGCAGTTTCTGAGATATTCAAACCACCCTGTCTAGCATCAAGCATCGTTTCACAATCAAAGTCACTCAAATCACATTTCTTCCGCATATTCGTGTTTCAACAGCAGAACCGCCAGACCACGTCTGCGTGACTTAATGCACTGAGTTGCTGCCGCATGACTGGCTGATGAGATATTTCTTTTAACAAGCTGATGTACATGTGTACCTAATGAAGTGCCCACTGAGTATATATAAAGATTATACGCTACAACTCCGTGACTTCAGATTAATTTGCTTTATGCCATATATCTGTATTAATAAAACCTGATTCTGACATTAGGTAGATGGTATTTGGAGTATTGTGTGCGGTTCCTGACGTTACACCATAGAGCGCAGAGGAGATTCACTGGGATGTTACCTGACAATAACAAGTAATATTGGAGGCAATGGACGGAGGCGAGTGTTCGGCCCACTCCTCCAGGAGCTTTACCTGTCTCTGTAATTAACGGACTCCTGGATCCGCTTCAGTGATAATTGGCTTCGTGGTTGTGGGCTCACTTTCGTGAATTTCAGTTCTGAATGTCATTTGCTTACTTTTATTGTTTGCACGATTTCTTCCCCATCCCCCCCCCCCCCCCCCACCCACACATTGGGTGTTTGATGGTCTTATTTTTAATGGGATGTATTGTGTTCCTTTGTTTTGGGCTGTCTACAAGGAGACGAATCTCAAGGTTGCATATAGTATACATACTTTGATAATAAATGTAGCTTGAATGTTGACAGTGAGGGATGACTATTGGGCTGTATTGTTCTATTTTCTGTGTTGTATATCAGGGTCACATGCTTCAATGCAACCCTGCTGACAAGATTAATTTGCTTTCTGGTTTGATGTTCTGGCGAAGGCCCATCCACTTGAAGCATCAATTGTTTTTCTCTCTCCCTCTCCCTCCCTCCCTTTCTCTCTCTCTCTCTCGCTCCCTCTATCTCTCTCTCTTCTTAGATGCTGCCACAGCTGTTGCATGTTTTGTGTGAAGTGCGTTGTCTTATAACCGGCCGACACACGGAAATACCCTCCAACAGACGCACTTGTTTTCTCTCAGCAGAAAGAGTGTTGGGCTGGAGGGCGATCCCTGAAAGTGGTGACATGGGTAGACAAGGTGGGGAAGAAGGCCTTTGGCATCCTTGCCTTCATGCTTCATGGCACTGAGCTTCTGAGATTGCTGAGCTATGAGACTTTTGAACACCCAGCCTCCAACCAGTACACATTATTTATAACAATGCTGGTAGTAGTTATAAGTTTCTATGTCCATGAACGTTCCCAGTCATCTAGGTCATTGTATATGAAGCAATAGTAAATCAAGGCAAATGGACTTGCTGTGTTGTCTGGAAGATGTTTGCCCACTCAAAAGAGCGGCTACTTCAGTTCAAATGCATGGTGGGTTGTTTTCCTGCTTATAAACTCTTGAGTTGTTTAATGGTATAACAATCAGTCGAAGGCCGATAAGAGTTGTAGAGGTAATGACAGGTTCATTAGTCTAACCTTTGCATGGATGGAGGGGTGGAGACACCAGGGTAGAGAGGTTAGGACTACATTGTAAGTAGCTGACGGGTGGTGTCATACCCTACCTTCTCTGTTCAGGGATGGGTTTTGCAGTTTGATAAGGATGGCTCCTTTAACCCTTCCTTCAAACCACCTGTCCTCCCTGTCCAAAATGTGCTCATTGTTATCATCAAAGAAGTGTCCCTTGTCCTTTAGGTGCAGATATACAGCCAATTATTGACTTGAGGTGTCAGCCTTCCTATATGGTTGTATATTTAACTATATGTCATTATTATGTCAACTTGCACATCTACAGAATATTTTTTGTCTGCCATTGGTATTGACAATAAAATTTTCAATATTATTGTGTTAATATTACCTTATGTGCTGTATGTGATATATTTACCTTGTCTAGCACATTGGTCCCAGAAGAACGTTGTTCGATTTAGCTATATACATGTGTACGGCAGAACGGCAGTACACTTGAACGTGAACATGACCTTGAGTGCCGTGGGTGGGACATGATGCCACAGATGTACAAGACATTGGTGAGGCTGCCCAGCTGCAGCCAGGATGTCACAAAGTCATGATACTTGGAGATGGAGCAGAAAAGATTTATGGGCAATGTATGGAGAACTGGAGATGTTAGTTCACAATGGATTGGGACGGAACTTTTTTTCTGAAGCCTAAAGAGTGACATGAAAGAAGTTTACAAAGCCACAAAGGGATTTGATGAAGTGGATGGTCACAGACATTCTCCCCAGGGTAGGGGAGTAGAAAACTGGAGGGATCACGTTAAAGATGAGAAGGCAAAGAGTTAAACGGGGATTAAGTTTTTCCCTCTTGGAGGGTAGTAGGTATGTGGAATGAGTTTCCAGAGGAAATTGTTGAGGCAGGCACATTAGCAGCATTTGGACAGATGCATGGAGAAGATGAGCTTAGAGGGATATTGTCCAAAGAGCAGGCAAATAGGACTAGATCAGGCGGGATTCTCAGTCGGTATGGATGAGTTGGGTCGAAGGGCCCACTTTGGTGTGCATGACCACCAGACTCCCCTACCTGGCTCTCTCGACACGGTCACCCCACTCGGCCAGTTCCAGGAGACGGAAGCCCAGATCTTTCCAGAAGACCAGGCTATGGAGGTGGGCGAGCAGGGCCTCGACCTGCCTCCGGCTGTTGCGGGTCGGCAGGAGGAACTCCGGCTTCTCGGAAAATATCTCTTCCAGATGGGTCAGGTCCTCCCGCACCACTTGGCTGAGGGTGGCCGAAGAGTTGGACACCTAGTGAAGGCGAATGGGTGGGATGGGGTATTGGATATCGGGGAGAGGAAGGGAGACAGAGATAGGGAGAGTTAGAGTTAGTGATGGTACTGCGATTCCTGGACGAATGGATATCTCTCCCAGGATTCCAGTCAGCCTTTCCCTGTATCCACAGCCCCATTCCCGCCACCTTTTCCAGGACCCTCAGCATTTACATGTCCCACACCCTTATCTGTCCTCCCGACCCATCTGTTTATTGCCCTCTCGCTGCACTCCAACACGGGACTCAAACTCTCTCTCTGGCCACGACTTCACTCACTTCTCGTTCCCTCCCATCTCCGTCACAGTGCCCACTTTGCGACAGCAATCTCTCCCTGTGAACCTGCCCTCTCAGTATGATATTAATCTTTCTGTGACTCCACCCACTGTGATATCAATTTCTTTAATTCCGACCCCACTCTCTTTCGTCTCGCTCCCTCTATCTGAGACCTTGCACATTTCCCCTCTGACTATGCACTGTTAACCACGCCACTTTCTCTTCTGTGCCATGCCCTCTCTGTGTGACAAAAACTCCTGTAAGCAGACTGCTCTCTCTTCCCGGGACCCCCTCCTGTGTGACTCCAGCCTCTTTTGCTGTGACATCAATCTCCTCCTGACCCCGCCCTCACTTTGAACTGAATCTATCCCTCTGTGATATTACGCTCTGTGGGCCCGTCTGCACTCTGTGACATCAATCTCTTGAATTCCGACCCCGTTCTCTTTGACTGCACCCTCTCTGTGTGACCCCCGACCCCTGCCCTCTCTGACCTCGGTCTCTTACTTTGTGACCTTCTCTCACTGTCTATGTGGCTCTTCCGTATCTACGTGACCCTGCCATCTCTCTGAGCCCCCCCTCTACACTTTTGCCCACACCCCCATTCAGCAACTTTATAGCCCATATCGCTCTCTCTGCGACCCCTCCCTATGTAATCCCACCCTTCTCTCTCTCTCTGATGCACTTTATTCTGATCCAGCCTCCTCTGTCCTCCTGGTGACCCTGACTGTCCCAGCACTCACTGTGTCCCTCCCTGATCTATGTGACCCTGCCCTCTCCCTGTGGCCCGACGCTCTTTTGTTTGTGACGTCCCATCTATGACCCCACTCTCCATCTGTGTCTCTGACCACCTCACCTCCCTGTCACCAACCCTACCCACCCACCCTTTTCCTATCTCTGACCCTACTGTCCACACCCTTCTTCCCATCTACCCCCATAAATAAAACTCTTCTTCCCTCACGCAGAGATGTCACCCGCAGTGGGTTGTTTGTCACTCTCACCAGGAGCTCCATGTTTGCCAAGGTGTGGTTCACCGCCACCAGTGATCGCGTGGCCTGGCCCATCCCATCGTTGATCTCGCCATTCCCATAGAAGCCAATCCCAATGCCGGTGCTGGAAGGCACAATGGGGATTTTCTTCAGAGGAGCACGCAGTTTGGGGATCTGATTTTTGCACTTTGCGGGTAGTGGAAGTGTGGTTTGGGTCGCACAGTGGATGTTGCTACGTAATCCCAACCTTCATGCCAACTCTTGTGTTCTAACTACAATGTTTAGGAGTTTGGTCCAGATGAGTCTTCGGGCAATGATACTGAAGTATGATTGAAAGTACCCTGTCCAGTTCTATCATAGTCTGATCATAAGAAACTGCAGAGAGTAGCAGACTCTGCCCACTACACTGCAACTACATCTCTTCCCACCACCCTGAGGTTACATCTTCTGTAAATACTACCACAGACGCTGCCTCCCGTGGACATTACAGAGAGTACATACTGGAGACATTGTCCCAAACATGCAACATCCACCATCAGAGACCTGCGCCATCAGGGCCATGTCATGGTTTTGAAGGCATGTTCAGAAGCAGGACGTACAGAAGCCCGTGTTCCCATGCCAACAGCTTCAGGAACATCAACCATTCAGCTCTTGAACCAACCGGCACAACTCCAATCTCTACCTCAGTATAACAACCCTGAGGCCACTTTGCACTACAGTGGGCTTTTGTTTTCATTGTGTTCTTCCTCGCAATGGCTGAAGTTTCTGGGAGTAAGTCAAAAGATGCAGGATCGGTTCATCTCACTGAAGGAGTATTCTAAAGGGAGAATGAGACAACCATGGTTGACAAGGGAAGTGAAAGACAGCATACAACACGGGAGAGGGCATAGAGCACAACAAAAATCGAACAGGAAGCCAGAGGTTTGGGAAGGCTTTAAAAACAAACAAAAGAGAAAATTATTCAGTCTTCCCCATCCGGAAGCCCTGGGTGAACCATGAGTTCCACAATCTGATGTAATGAGAAATGTTCAGGTCTGATGACCAAGAAAGTTACATAAGGCTCAGGTATGATCTCCGGAAAACCATCTCATGGGCAAAGTGGAAATTCCAGACTAAACTTGAATCAACGAAGGATGGTCAACAGCTGTGGCAGGGCCTGAATCATGTCCCCTCTTATAAAGTTAAATGATGCAAAATAGGCGACAACAGTCTTTCTTTTCCAGATTAGCTCAATGCCTTCTGTGCCCACTTTGACTTATCAAAACATGGATGAACCATCACAAACTCTCACAGCCCCCAATGATCCTGTGATCTCTGTCTCTGAGGCAGACGTGTGAGCAGCCTTCACGAGGATGAACCCACAAAAAGCATTCTGTTTGGATGGGGTACCTGGTTGACTACGAAAGACCTGTGCTTGCCAATTGGCTGGAGTATTCACCTGCCTCAATGACTATCATCCAGTAGCACTTACATCCACAGTGATGAAGTGTTTTGAGAAGTTAGTAATGAAGCATATCTGCTTGAGAAGCAACTTGGAATTGCTCCAGTTTGACTACTGGCACACCAGGTCCACAGCAGAAGCCATTTCATTGGCTCTTCACTTAACCCTGGAACATCTGGACAACAAAGGTGCATACATCAGGATGCTGTTTATCAAAATATATTTCTGCATTTAATACTATCAACCTGAAGATTAATCAATTAACTTCAGGACCTTGGTCTCAATACCTCCTTGTGTAAATGGATCCTTGATCTCCTCACTTGCAGACCCCAGTCATTTTGGATTGGCAACGATATCTCCTCCACAATCTCCATCAGCACAGATGCACCACAAGGCTATGTGCTCTACTCGCTACACTTAGGAATGTGTGGCTAAGCACAGTTCTAATGTCATGCCTAAGTTTGCTGACTACACCACTGATGCAGGCTGAAAGATGGTAATGTATCAGTACATAGGGAGATTGAAAATCCAGCCAAATGGTGCCACAAAGCAACATCTTACTCAGCGTCAGCTCAGGAGGAGGAACCCAGAGTTCCATGAGCCAGTCTGCATCAGAGGATCGGAGGCAGGGAGGGTCTGCAACTTAAAATTCCTCAGTGTCATCATTTCAGAGCATCTATCCTAGGCTCACCACGTTAGTGCAATTTCGAAGAAAGCTACTTCCATAGGAGTTTGTGAAGATTCAGCTTTGCATCTTAAACTTTGCAATCTTCTATAGATGTATAGTGGGGAGTATATTGACTGGCTCCATCAGAGCCTGGCATGGAAACACCAATGCCCTTGAATGGATCATCCTACAAGGATTTTCCTGTCCGTCATGGGTAAACCCTCAACACCATTGAGCATATTTACACAGAACATTGTCGCAGGAAAGCAGCATTCATCATCATGGACCTTGCACACCCCCACTGCCACCCAGGTCATCCTCTCTTCTAGCTGCTGCCATCAGGAAGAAGGTACAGCAGCTTCAGCCCTCACACCAGTAGGTTCAGGAACAGTCACTACCCCTCAACGACCAGGCTCTTGAACCAAATGGGATAACTTCACTCAACTTCACTTGTCCCATCATTGAGCTGTTCTCAACCAGTGGACTCACTTTCAAGGACTCTTCACCTCATGTGCTCGAATTTTATTGCTATTTATTAATTATTATTTATTTTAATCTTTCTTTTTGTTTTTCTGCAGTCTGCTGTCTTTTGTAACCCGCCCTGTTGTCATGGTCTTTCAGTGATACTATTATAGTTATTGGATTTATTGCATATGTCTGCCAGAAAATGAAGCTCAGGGTCGTATATGGTGACATATATGTATATTCGTAATACATTTACTTTGAACTTTGAATAAAAAGGAGATAAAATATGAATTATGAATGTAAGCTAGGCAATAATATAATAGAGGATATTACACATTTATTCGGAAATTGGGTATCCAGGGAGGGCTGGCTTGTCTTGCTCCGTCCACCTTGTCCACCTTTGCCCCCCACCTGCTACCCAGCTCTCACTTGAGGCTCTGAGTAACTGTTTGCATGCGACAGTGGCCACACCTTGGCACACCGCTCCAACAGGCAGGCTAAACCAGGTGAGAGTAGCCGTGAACCTTCAGCCCTGGTGAGATAGGGCTATGCCTACCCCAGCATGCAAAGCCTGTTTCAGCAGACTGGCGGATGAGATTAACTGCAACATCCAACAGCCAAGAAGGCGGTGCTGCAACGCTTCGTGGACAGTGAAGGGCATGAAGGCGTCATGGCTATCCATCGCAGAAGTGGAAGTCTCCAGTCGTGACAATTTTTCGTACCATTGGACAAAGATTTTTGAGGCCAAGAGGGGGGACTGTCTCAGTGCTGTGGCTATTTCACCATAAAACTCCTCCTACACAGGTTTACGTCATTGTCGGAAAATGATAGACAACCAACACTCACACACTCAGATATGCAAAGTGTGAAAAAGAGGCAGAAGTGGACAAGAGGCCATTGGAAAATGATGCTGGAAATGTAGTAATGGGTCAAATAAATGATGGACGAACTTAATAAACATTTGCCCCAGTGTCTTCAATGTGGAGGACACTAGCAATACATCAAAATTCGAGAATGTCAGGGGCAGAAATGTGTGAACTAAGGAGAAGGTGCTTGGGAAGCTGAAAGGTCTGAAGGTAGACTGGATCAGATGGACCACACCCCAAGGTTTTAAAAGAGGTAGCTGAAGAGATTGTGGTCTTTCAAGAATCGAGAAATTCTAGAATGATTCCCGAAGACTGGAATATCGCAAATGTGCCTCCACTCTTAAGAACGGAGGGAGGCAAAAGACAGGAAATTATAGAGCAGTTAGCCTGATGTCAGTAGTTGGTAAGGTGCTGGAACCTATACTTCAGGATGAGCTTTCAGGGTACATGATAAAATAGCGGAAATCAGCATGGTTTCCTTAAGAGGAATTCTTTGAGGGAATACCAGACAGGATAGATAGAGCAGATTTTGTGGATACTGTTTTACTTGGATTTTCAGAAAGCCCTTGACAAAATGTCACACACGAGGCTGCTTGACAAGATAAGAGCACGTGGTATTACAGGAAAGATACAATAGCTGATTGGCAGGAGGCAAAGAATAGGGATAAAAGTGACCTTTTCTGGTTATTTGCAAGTGATTTACAATGGGTATTTGGTTATGCTGGTTATTTACACCTCACGCTGCATCTGCAAAGCAAACAGCATTATGAAGGACTCCACGCACCCCTCATACAGACTCTTCTCCCTCCTGCCATCTGGGAAAAGGCATCGAAGCATTCGGGCTCTCACGACCAGACTATGTAACAGTTTCTTCCCCCAAGCTATCAGACTCCTCAATACCCAGAGTCTGGACTGACACCAACTTACTGCCTCTACTGTGCCTATTGTCTTGTTTATTATTTATTGTAATGTCTGCACTGTTTTGTGCACTTTATGCAGTCCTGGGTAGGTCTGTAGTCTAGTGTAGTTTTTTGTGTTGTTTTATGTAGTTCATTGTAGTTTTTGTATTGTTTCTTGTAGCACCTTGGTCCTGAAAAATGATGTCTCGTTTTTACTGTGTACTGTACCAGAAGTTATGGTCGAAATGACAATAGTGACTTGACTTGACTAGTGGTATGCATCTGGTGTGTGTGTGTGTGTGTGTGTGTGTGTGTGTGTGTGTGTGTGTGTGTGTGTGTGTGTGTGTGTGTGTGTGTGTGTGTGTGTGTGTGTGTGTGTGTGTGTGTGTGTGTGTGTACGTACATATGTGATTAGGTGTGTGCCTGTCTCTGCGTCTGTCTGTGGGTGTATAGGTGTCACTCTGTGTATGCCAGATGTGTACTTGTGTCTCAGGGTGCAGTGTGACTATAAGTGGGACTGTGTGAGACAGTGACTGTCTGTGGGTGTCTTTGTGTGTGATTGTGTGCATCAGTGTGTAGGTATGTGGGTGATTGTGAGTGGTGGGTGGGGGGAGAGGAGGGGTTGGAGGAAACACAGGCCGGGGCCGGGTCCGTCTCACTCACCAGCAGACGACGACGGCTGTGACGCATCCCCATGACGGACAACAGAGCTCGCCAGGGCGAGAGTCCTCCTCCTCTCTCGGGACTCGACGGCAGCGGCGTGAAACGACAAGCAGTAGCCACAGTAGGTTCAGGGCCAGGCCCAGGGCAGTCACCGCGGCCAGCACCACGAAGGTCTGCGGGGTTCAGAGGTGGGAAGAGCAGGGAAGGATGTAGAGATGAACTGAATTAACGAGAGAAGGTGCGAGATCAAAGCGGTGAGTTGAGGGAAAGAGAGAGAGGGAGGGAAAACAAGGGTGTGAAAGAATGTGAGGGACAGGGAAGGAGAGAGAGTGGGAGCGGGAGACAAGAATAGAGCAAGGGAGGGAAAGTAAAGCAATGGAGAGCGAGGGAGCGCAAGAAAGGAGAGGAAAGCAGAGAATGCGAGAGGATTAGAGACGAGCGCCTGTGAGAGGGAGTGAGTCAGATTGTGAGACACAGAGCGAGAGGGAGGGAAGGAATTGGGAAACACAAGAGAGCGTGAGGGAGAGACAGAGAGAGGAGTAAACGGGGAAGGGGAGGGAGTGGGAGGGTAGGTGGTGGACAAGGAGGAAGGGTGAGTGTGGAGGGGCAGAGTGCATGGAGGCATATTTGGAGAGAGTGGGCAGTGGAGTGGTAGTGGAGGACTGAGAAATGTGGAGACGAGCGCAGGAGACGGTCCTGGAGGATGACGGAATTTGGGAGTGTGGAGGGAGGGGTCTGGAGAAAGTAGATGCAGGGGGGAGGGGAATAGGGAGCGTTATGGAGGGTAGAGGTCGAGGGGAAGAGATGACGAAGGTGGAAGGGACGAGGGAGTGTGGAGGGGAGGGAAGGAAGGAGGCGTCTGGAGTTGGACGGATGAAGGACAGGGTTGTGTAAAGGCGGGTGTGATGAATTGTAGAGGGACACAGATGAAGGAGGTTGTAGACATGAGGAGGGCAGAATAAGGAGGGTGAGTTGTGTGGAGTGGACAGGGAGTGTAGGGGATGAGCAACGGAAGACGGGAGAGTGTGGCATGCGACGGGAGTGGTGGAGCGTGGGAGAGAGTGAAAGACGTAGAAAGTGCACCCCCTGCCGGCCGCTCACGCTGCACCTTCCAAACCCAACGGCTCATTCTGATCTCCGCCAGATAGGGATCCGTGTGGGAGAGTGCGGACTTCTCTGGAGAGTACACTACTGTCCGATACTGTAAGGAGTTTGGAAATTCGCCCTGTGACCCCTTCGTTCCGGGATGAGCGTCCGGGGCTGCAACAGGCGGAGGGGAATGACCTAGCCCAGGGAACGGTCTATCCGGAGATATCTGTGTCCTTGTAGCTGTTAGTGTTATTTCTAGAGATGCTCGTACCTTGACGGGATTATTTCCGAAGAACCCCGTTTCCCCGTTCTCTGCCAGACCTATTCCCGAAGACCCCATTCTCTTTATAATCTGTGGGATTATTCCCGGAGATCCCAATTTACTGGTACACCGTTGGGATTATTGCTGAAGATTCCAGTCCCCATATATACTGCTGGGATTATATCTCGTCTTCATGGGAACATTCTAAGAGTTTCCAGTCTCCATGTACCCTGCGGGGATTACTTCCAGAAATCTCAGTAGCCCTATCGCCTGCTGGGATTTTTTCCGGACATTCCAGTCTCCCTGTATCCTGCTGAAATCATCTCGAGTATCCAGCCTGCTGGGATTATCCCCAAGAGTCCCAACAGCCCTGTACCCTGCTGGGATTTCCCCTGGTCGTCCCAGTACCCCCTCTACCCTGGTGGTATTATTCACGGAGATTCCAATGGCCTAGGATTCCCCCTATTTGACCCCGTAGCTAACGGCGCCACCGATCCGCATTTCATTTCTCCCCCGTGGTTTCTGGCTGTTGTTGGTTTAGATGCTGCTCCCTCGTTTGCTGGGAGGAGAAAGTGGGGGCCGGGGCTAGAAGGGTCAAAGAAGGAGGGAAGTTTGTGGAAGGATCAGTGGGTGAGGAGGCTGGAGGGGAGCGGAGTTGAGGAGCAAGATGGAGGGGTATGAAAAGGAGTTGTCGGAGAGAGGAGTGAAGTGATTAGGGGAATCCGGATGGGAGGGGAAACAGAGGGGTTGGGGAGGGCAGGGGAGGGTGAGGCGGTTAGAAGGGAGAGTAGTGTGGAGGAGCTGTGGATGGAGCGGGTGGTAAGTCAGTGGGTGTGAGGAAGGGGCGGACTGGAGGGTGGAGGAGTGTGGAAGGATGGGGAAGGGAGTGCTCCGGGAGCGGAGAGGAATGGAGGGGTTGGGGATGTGTATCGAGTGGAGCTGAAGGAGTTTGTAGGAGAGGGTGGGAGTAGGTTAACGGGGGAGAGAGGAGGGGCAGGATTAGAGGCGATGAGGAGTGTGGTGGAATGTCGAATAGAGTGAAGGACTCAGTCGGAGCACCTCCCTCCCAGCCCCCTCCTCCTCCTCCATCTCGGGATGAGGGGATGTCATTCACCCCTCACCCCATCGCTTCCTCCTTTCCATTTTCCTACCTGCTGGTATTCCCAGTCACGAGGAGCGAAGAGCCCGTCGACTCGCTGCAGCCGCAGGTTATAACGCGGCAGCTGGTGGAGGGCGAGAGCCCAGTGAGAGGGCGAATAAACCAGCTCCCCGTCCATGGCTCCAGCGGAGCGCAGAGGAGACACCGCCTGAGGATGGGGGCGACCAAAATCTCAGTACCTCCCTGTATCCTATTGATACGCATTCTACCACACCAACTCCACCCCACCCCCGCCAACCTCCCTCTCTCTGTCTCTTCCCCCCCGAGACAGCGCGCCGGCTGTCACCGTTTTTGACAAAGCCCCAGTTGTTTTCGAGTCTTGGCGAATTGCTCCACACAGAAAGGAGGCTGGAACTGCTCCAGAGGAGTGGGATGGTGGGAGGGGGTGCTGCTGAAGGGAGCACAACACCTAACGAAGGACCCGAATTGTGAGGGCATTCCCTTCTTCCTCTCGTTTTGCCCTTGTGTCCATTCTACCCATCGCCTTCATGCAATCGCACCTTCAGAAAAAAGAGATCAAAGCACAAAAATAAGACCATAAGACACAGGAGCGGAATTCGGCCACTCTGTCCATCGAGCCTGCACCGCCATTTCATCATGGCTGACATGTACTCAGTCGCCAATTTATTAGGTACACCTGTACACCTGCTTGTTAATGCAAATATCTTATCAGACAATAATGCGGCAGCAACTCAAAAAGCACGCAGACATGATTGTTGGTGCACCCTGAGGAAACGCACGAGATCACAGGGCAAATATCCAAACCCCTTACAGATAGCGGCGGCAAACAAACCCAGGTAGCTGATGCTGTAAATCGGTGCGCTAATCGCTATGCTAACATGCCACCAATTTGTCCTTGCTGACCATAATTCCCATCTAAGCTACACTTGGCCCATATACCTCTAAACCCTTCCAATCCTTGTACGTGGAACATAGAACAATACAGCACAGTACAGTACAGGCCCTTTCCCTCACGATGTTGTGGCGACCTTTATCCCTACACCAATCAATCAGATGACTTCTTCCCACATAAACCTCCATTTTTCTTTCATCCACGTGCCCATCTAAGAGGTCTCTTAAATATCGAGCGCCTTCGCTTCATCTGCCAAAAGTGGTAGCCCGACATCTTATTTTTGATTCCTATTCCCGTCCCGACATGTTGCCCCATAGCCTTCTCATGTGTCACCACGAGGTCGCCCTTAAGGCGGAGGAGCACGCCTTATATTCCGCCTGGGAAGCCCCCAGACTGAGGGCATGAATAGCGATTATTCCTTCCGGTAAAAAAAAATCCCCTGCTCCTATGCTCTTCTGTTCTCCACTCTGGCCTCTGATCACTTTTCACTTGCCAATCACATCCCCCGGCGTCTCTCCTCCTTCCTCTTCTCCTAAGGTCCACTCTCCCCTCCTATCAGATTCCTTCTTCTCCAGCCCTTTAACTTTCCCACCCACCTGACTTTACCTATCACCTTCTAGCTATCCTTCTACTTCTCCCCACCTTTTTATTCCGGCGTCTTCCCCATTCCTTTCCAGTGCTGAAGAAGGGTCTCGGCTCGACTGTCTATTCATTTCCATAGATTTTCCTGACCTGATGACTTGTTCCGACATTTTGCGTGTGTCCCTAATATATTTGCTTCCACGAGCACCTCTGGCAACGAGTTCTACGCACCTACAACTCTCTGTGTAAAACACCCACAGTACTGTTCACAGGTCATAAGCGCATATGTATAGCTAGGGAGCCTAAGCCTTTTGCACAGTACTGTCGTAATTTTCTGTGACGCACTGTTATGCTGCTGCTGCTAAAAAAGAAAGAAACACATTTCAGGAAATATGTGAGCGATGATAAACCAGATATGGGTGTCTATTGTGGACCGAGAGTGTGAAGGAGGCATGGGGTGGGGGTGGGGGTGGGGGAATCATGTTTTGTAAAAAGGGAAGGGAGAGGGGAGGGAGTGGGAAGCACCACAGCAACATCTGTAATGATCAATAAACCAATTGTTTTGAATCAAGTGGCCTTGCCCGGTGTCTTAGGCCCGCGTGTGTCAGCACCCGCGCCACCCTCTCCCCCTAGCATCTCTTCTCTGTCCACTGTCCCATACCTCTCGCTATTTCCACCATCCAGATTTACAATCTCGCTCTCCGCTCCACGTTGACAAATATAATACTGTGGCACCGTAGCTAAATATATATGACAAAGACTTTTGTACAATACCGTACCTCTGACATCTCCTATCCCCTATATTTTCGTCGAATTACTTTAAAATTATGCCCTCCTATATCAGCCATTGCTGCCCTGGAAAAAAGGAACGGGACGTCAACTCTAACCATACTTCTTATCATCTTCTCTCTCTCTCTGTGTCTCTGTCTCTCTCTCTCAAGTCAGGTTTTAATTCTGTTGGCTCCAAAGAAATTAAAGCCCTGGATATTACAGTTTTTTTTTGTGTCGTAACACTTGTTCTGTGTTCTAAATTATTCCAATCCATATACTTGTCCAAATATCCTTCTCAGACTTTAACCCTCTCTCACCTTTCACCTCCCCTTTTACCCCTGAGCCTCTGTCCTAACTCTGACGCGCTTTCTGGACCCTGCCCCCCCTGACCCGCCTTTCAGCCGCATATTCCCTTTATCCCTCGACAACTCTTGCACCCCGACCACCTTGTGCAACCCCGAATTCCCTCTCATTCTCCCAATCCGATCCCTCCCTCATACAGTGTCGCTCACCCGAGCCCTCTCTTTTCCTGATCTTCTCTTATCCCGACCACTCTCTGAATATCGAATCCCCTCTTGCACCATGTCCCTCTCTCGCCTCTTGCACCCTATCTTCCCTTCTCTCTCATCCGTGTCGGCACTCATCCTTGATTCCACTGTCTGGCCCTGGTCTTCCTCTCTTTTGAGCCCTCTCTCACATTTTTCCTTCTTTCCCTCTCATATGCTTCAATTCCCTACATCACCTCTGAACTCTCCCCCTCGTCTCTCACTTCACCGCCTCTCTATTATTTTCTTTATTTAGAGATACAGCGCGGAACAGGCTATTTCCATCGTCGTCGCAGCCCAGCAACTCACCGATTTTACCCTAGCCCAATCAAAGGACAATTTACAACGACCAATTAGCTAACTAAATGGAACGCCCTTGGGAGGGCTGTGGGAGGAAACCGGGTCACCCGGATGTAATCCACACGCACACGGGAAGAACGTACTAACATTCTTTCAGAGGAGAACGGAATTCCACTCTGAACTTCGACGCCCTGAGCTTTAATAGAGTTGTGCTAACCACTACGCTACCGTGGTGTCCCGACACCTCTCTGCCTCCTGCCTCTCCCTTCTCCCCTCTTGGCTGCTCGCTCTCGCTCCTGGGCCTTGTCTTACCCCTTATACTCAGTCCCTCACCAGCTCTGAACCTTTCCTCACCTTGCCTTATCTGACCCAGGATTCTGAAGTTCAAAGTTCAAAAGAATATTATCAAAGTACACAGATGGTAACATAAATTACCCAGAGATTCATTTTCTTGCATTCACAGTAGGTCAAAGAAATACAATGGAAACAATGAAAAAAATACACAAACGACAAACGACGAATATACAAACGAAGACAAACTGTTCAAAACAAACAAATAAAATAAATACCGTGTCACAACCACGGATTCGGCAGCGCAGTAGACACGGAAATTGCGCTTGTGAATTTGCACGTGTCAGGTAATTATTAATTAATTGTGACAGTATTTAACTCCATACTTGTCGTCGTAGTGCTTGTCGAGATTTGGACAGAGTATAGCAATGCTTCACTGCTGTTTTGCGTTCGGTCTTTCCTTGAGATACTGGACTTCCAAATCAACTGCCTCTGAAGACTAGCGGTATTCATTTAATGTTTAGATGTTCTTTTCAGCCGCAGTTCAGCGTTTATTGTTTTATTTTCTCTTTAACACCGTTCATTTGAACACCTGTTTCAGTGTCTCTCACTCTGCACTTGGGCCATATTAGAACCGTGGTAACATACTGTGAACAAGAATTGTAGAGTCCGTGAAAGCGTGTTCATAGGTTGTGGCATCAGATCAATGTTGAGTTAAGTGAAATTGTCCATGTTGGTTCAGGAGCCTAATGGTTGAAGGGGAATTACTTCCGGACCCTAGTGTTGTGAGATCTAAGGCTCCTATACACCCTTCCCGATGAAGCAGCAACGAGAAGAGAGCATTTTCTGGATGGTGGAGGTCCTTGATAATGGAATCTGCTTTCCTGAAACCCCAAGAAGGCGCGCCTACTCGCCTTCCGTGCCTGACTCTTTTTGCGAACTCCATCTACCATGTTATATCTTCCGAATCCTGTCTCAGCCTGGGCTCTTTTCCGCCGTGCCTCATCTCTCTTGTGCACTGCTTCCTCTCAGCGTTACCTTCCTTTGTTGGCTTTACCTCCCCCCCCCCCGATCCTCTGTCATCGCCCCTCTATTAGCACCGTCTCCCATTTTTCTCTATTCTTTTCCACCGCTCTCAACCCTATCTCCCTCTATCATACTCGCTCTGTCCTAGTCCCCTCTCCGATCCTCCATTAGATAACAACCTCGACGCACTTTCTGCAATAACACTCCAAGGATCCAGTGTTGAAATCTATCTTGAGTATTTGCACCGTGGTCTGTGCCGCAATTCAAATGTGTATGACATTAAGAAGTTACAGAGAACAGTGGGCTCTGCCCAACTTATTACGGCAGTATCTACGGAGGGAAAATAGCAGTCGACGATTTAGCCGAAGACCTTTCAACTCACCAAACACTTATCTCTAAAGTTTTGGAAATCTATGACCCCTTTGCCTAGAAATGGACGCTGGTTTTGTCCTAATTCTGATTTAATATTACTGGCATATGTTGTGACGTGAATTTTGCAGCCGAAGTGCAATGATGCACATAATAAAGAAATATAGAGAAATAACCTTGAATATATATATATTATATATAGTCTATTAAATAGTTAATTTAATTAAAATAAGTAGTGCAAAAATAAATGAAATAGTGAGGTGGCGTTCATGGGTTCAGTGTCTAGTTAGAAATCGCATTTGTATTTTACTGTGAAAATTATGTCCATATTTAAAAAAATTTTGTTCTTCTTGTGAATGCGGTGTCTCTGATGCTATGTGTCTGTGATACTACTGACAGTTTTTTATTGCTCCTATATATACATGTATTTGTGCTGATGACTACGAATTCGACTTTATCACCACCTGCTGGCAGCCAGGTATAACTACACCGTGGCGTCACCAGTCGCCAACACATTGCACTGTCGGTATCCAAGATGTACTTCCAAGATGTCCTGATGAAGGGTCTCGGCCCGAATAGTCGACTGTTTATTCTGCTCCATATATGCTGTCTGAACTGCTGAGTTCCTCCAGCAGTTTGTGTGTGTTGCCTTGTACTTCCAGTGCAGCGGCCCTTGCGGGCGTCCGACTGCAGCTCCAGCTCCTGGCAGCTGGATATACTACAGTGCGGCGCCTCCTGCCGTCACCCGGGTACGTAACCTGCCAAATACCTCCGGAATGTTGCTCCAGAATCTAGAGTTCAGAATCGGAATCGGAATCAGGACTATTATCACAGCCATATAGCGTGAAATCTGCAGTTTTGTGGCAGCGTCACAAAGCAAGACAGAAACTACTATGTTACAAAAAGCAAGTAAGAAATGAACGCTGTAATTCATGCTATGATGTGTTTCTGGTCACACCTTTTTATTGCTACTTTGTGCGATTTTGATCGGGACGAACTGACTCTGCAGACTGCAGTCAACGAACGTTCAATTTAGCGCTGTGTCGACACAGCGCTAAATTGAACGGAACTAACTTAAACTAAGCACATCTGGACTATTTCAGTGTCTTTGTGGTTTGATCTTTTATATTATGTTTTTCGCTCGTTTTTTTGCCGTTTGCGTGTTATGGTCTTTTATTGCGCAATGGAGATTTGATGTTTTTCTTTGAACGGGTTCCATATTTTTTTGTGTCGTTTCGTGGCTGTCTATGGGAAGACGAATATCAGGGTTGTATACTGCATTTATTCTTTAATAATACATGCACTTTGAATCTTGGAATCTCTGAATCTTTGCTCATAAAAAGTTGGTAAACATACTTACGCACATATCTATCTATCTGTCGAAATATCTACCTTGCCTGTCTGTCTGTCCACCTAAGCATCTACCATGAATACATCTATCTATTTGTCCATCTATTCATCTACCTATCTATCAATCTATTCATCTATCTATCTTGCTAGGTATAAATGTAGATAGATCAGCAAACAGATAAACAAATGTTTGTATAAATACGCAAGAAGTAGGTAAATAAATATATAAACAAGTAAAGGAATAAATAAGAAAGTAAGTAAACAAATAGATGGATAAATGAACACATTCGCAAAGAGACAAATAAGTAAGTAATAAAAACGAGGAGTTCTGCAGATGCTGGAAATCCAAAGTGACACACGCGGGTCGGGCAGCATCAATGGTAATGAAAAAGTAATCAACGTTTTGGGCCGAGACATTTCATCAGTGCCTCAGATCAGGCAGCATCCATAATACCGTGGGAGGGGGGGGGGCAGAGGAAGGAGACAGAAACGTGATAGGTGAAGCTAGGTGGGGAGGAGAGGTAAAGTACTGGAGAGGAAGAAATCTGTTAAGAGAGGACAGTGGACCAAAGGGGAAGAGGAAGGTGGAGGGGCACCAGTGGGGAAGAGATAGGCTGTAGAGAAGAGGTAAGAGGTCAGAGCAGGGAATAGAAGAAGAGGGGAGAGGTAGGGAAGGAAAGGTCGATATTCATGCCATCAAGTTGGAGGCTACCTAAATGGGAAATAAGGTGTTTGCACCTCCACACGTGGCCTCATCGCGGCATTAGAGGAGGCCATGGACTGACATGTTGGAATGGGAATCAGAATTAAAATGTTTGGGAATTGGGAAGTTCCGCCTCTGGCAGATGGAGCAGAGGTGCTCGACGAAGGGGTCTCCTAATTTATGACGAGTCTCACCATTGTGCAGGAGTTCGCATCGTAAGCACCCGCCATAAGAGACGAGCCGGGCAGATTTGCAGGTGAAGCATGCCTCATCTGGAAGGAGTGTATGGGGCCCTGAATCAAAGGCGAGGGAAGAGGTGAATGAGCCGGTATAGCACTTTTGTCCACTTGCTGGGATAAGTGCCGGGAGGGAGATTAGTGAGGAGGGTTGAATGGACAAGAGAATCATGGAGGGAGTGATCCCTGTGGAAAGTGGAGAGAATCATGTGTTGGATGCAAAGGCTCATGAGGTGGTTGGTGAGGACAAGTAAGTAAGTGAATAAACAAATAAATAGTTCAAAGTGGACCATTGTTGCTCAGCGACCATCCAAGTAAACCATAAGATATAGGAGCAGAAGTAGGCCATTCGGCCCATCGAATCTGCTCCGCAAAATCCCACAAAAGTAGACAGATAGCTAGCTTGGTAGACAGACAGATAGACAAAGACTGTTCCTAAAACTTTCAGTGTGGGTCTTCAGGCTCCTGTACCTCCTCCATGACAGTAGTAATGAGAAAAGCACGGGGGGCCGAGCATCTGCATTTGCAGTCTCTTTCATGTTTACATTGACAATGAAATATCTCATCGGCTCAAGCAGGATCGTGGAGGTAAAAAGCTTGTCGAGGCCTTGCATCAGGCTCACTCATCCTATATGAAGCTTGTACTTTAAAATTTTGCTTCCCATTCAAAGGAACGCTATACAGTAACGAGAACATGCGATACTTGACGCAAGATGTAATTTCTAATTCTTTTTGACCGTGTCCATAGATACTGCCTGAGATCAGAATGTTAATTGCTGATCGAACGATGTTTCACTGCTGACAGTGGTAATTCACGTCGTCCCGTCGCCACCAAATAATGAAGAAGGAATCTCTGGGAATTACTGGAAAACGGGGAAAATTTGTAATCTGTGTCACGCAAATTAGAAAGGGACGATTTGGAAGTTGGCGAATAGTAGAGGTTGCTTAAAAGTCACTTATAGTAGAAACATCTACCTAGATTAGAGCGTTGAGTATGGGAGCTGAGACATTAAGTTGCATTTGCACAAGTCGTTAGCAAAGATGCTCCTAGAGCACTTTGTACAATTTTGGTCATCCTATTATAGCAGAGAAGTAGATAACGTATAAGGCGACATTAGCAAGGATAGATCTGTTTCCTGGGAGCGTAGGAAGACGAAGGGCAACCTTACAGAAGTGTTTAAATGTTTAGATAAGGCGTGTGGCAACAGTATTTTCTCCAGCATCTGGTAGTCCAGAACTTGGGTGCACAGTGAGAGGAGCAAGATATAAACGGGATTTGAGGGGTAACGCTGAAGCTGATGTGTATATGAAGCGAGCTCTCACAAGTCTGTTCCATATTTTCACCAGTTCGTTCCATGCACTAAATACATCTGTGCTGTATTGCGTTCAGACTCTACAGTTAACTGGAGTAGAGATAAACGAATGCATATTGGATTATAGCGGATGCTCGGGGATCTGAATAGGATCTACGCCAAGCTACGACAAAGGAATGAACGGTAACTTGGAATACACAGTTGCACGGAGAGCGGACGATATGACACGGACACAACACTAGACGAACTCATTAAGTCTGTTACGAGAGACCTAGGCGAGGATGGTTAGTACCCAAGTGCTGGAGTATCCGAGACTAGGATCTAGAATAAACAAATAAATAGTTCAAAGTGGCCCATCGTTGCTCACCGACCATCCAAGTAAACCATCAGATATAGGAGCAGAAGTAGGCCATTCGGCCATCGAGTCGGCTCCACAAAACCCCACAAAAGTAGACAGATAGCTAGCTTGGTAGACAGACAGATAGACAGAGGCTGCTCTTAAAACTTTTAGTGTGGGTCTTCAGGCTCCTGTACCTCTTTCCCGATGGTAGTACGGGGTGCTGAGCATCTGTATCTGCAGTCTCTTTTATGATCACATTGACAATGCAATAACTCAGCGGCTCAAGCAGGATTGTGGAGGTAAAAAGCTCGTCGAAGCTTGCATCAGGCTCATTCATTCAATATAAAGTTTGTACTTTAATCTTCGAAAGGCGATGTCTCAGGAAGGTGCCGCCTGGGGAGTGCCCTCACATCAATACTACCATCGGGGAGGAGGCATAAAAGGCGGAAGACTAAGGATCAAAGTTTTAGGAACAGCTTCTTCCCATCCGCCATCAGATTTGTAAATTGTCCGTGGAACTATGAACACCATCTCGCTATTCTACTTTCGCACTGTCTATCTATGTAGGACAAGCTTGGATAGACACTTTGAATGACATGGATCATTTGGGCCGAAAGACCTGCTTCTGTGCCCTATGGATCTCTGACTCTATCTTCTCCAGGTTTCTGCCCATTTCCAAGGACACTGTTTCTGCTTGTTGGTTGGGAGAGACACGTTGAGCCGAAATACACCCCCCCCCCCGTCATTTCTGTTGATTGCGTTGATGTTTATCACACACAGGTCTTCGTCATGTGTGATTCTATGGTGCCAATATAACCTATTTTTTAAAGTTCAAAGTAACTTTATTATCGAAGTACGTATGCAGTGTTTTGCGATGTGTTACATTTAGATTCATTTTGTAGGCATTCACGGCAGAACAAAGAACTACAATCAAATCAATGAAAACCTACCCACGGACACCGACAAACAACCAAAGGAAGACAAAACTGTGTAAATACAGAAATACAAGTTAATTTCCCTCCCTCTCTCTCTCTCTCTCTCTCTCTCTCTCTCTCTCTCTCTCTCTCTCTCTCTCTCTCTCTCTCTCTCTCTCTCTCTCTCTCTCTCTCTCTCTGTGTATATGTGTATATATATGTATATGTGTGTGTATATATATATATATATATATATATATACAGTTAGAAATGCACACACTATATACTATGAGGGGTATAGCTTGTGTAAGTGCAAGCAGGCTTTTTGCAATCAGGTTGGCTGAGACTCAGAGGGTCGTGAGGGTCTGGAACGATTTGCCAGCACAATAGGTGCATGGGAGCTCGATTTCAACGTTTAAGAGAGGTTTGGATAGGTACGTGGAGTATGGACGGCTATGGTCGGGGTGCAGGTTGATGGGAGTAGGCAGTTAAAGTGTGTCGGCTCGGGCTAGATGGGCCAAAGGGCCCTCTTCTCTGCTGTACGTTTCTATGACTGTATTTAGTGCATATACAATATATATTAGTGTATGTATATTTGGTATATATACTTATACCAAATACATGTATAATATATACTATCTTTGAACCCCTCACCATTTTAAAGAATAAAATGTCTTTATCTTTGAAACCAACGTTAACGACCTCGTTTTCAGATTATATTCCTTCTGCCATATGCCCTTGCATACACCCTTCCCATATTCCCCTTTAGCTCTCAGTATCCTCCTCACACTCCACGGGCGTCTAGCTCTATCATTCATGAACATTATGCATTGCACAGAATCGCTTCATCCAAAAGAGTGATGCATAATTTCAACACCTGGTACTCTGGCACCAATCCCCGTAGCACACATCTGGCCTGGCCTCTCGTCCAGAAAGTGACCCTGTATTTATCTTGCTTTTTTTTTTGTATAGTAGCCTATGGTCTCTTTTTCATACAATGATAATGTTCATAATACCATGCACACTAAATTCAGTCTACCACCCCCACACACCATTTTCATCCCCGCCTATCACAACACGCCAACCGTCACTCCATAGAATATAGAACATAGATCATAGTACACAGAAGATGAAACATTACAGCACAGTACAGACCCTTCAGCCCACGATATTGTGCCGACCTTTAACCTACACTAAGATCAAATTAACCCTTCCCTCCTACATAACCTTCCATAGAATATTTCTTGGTAAGTTTGAACACGTTGATGCTTTTCTCGGGCACTCGATGAACAACTTCTGAGTTGAAATGTTCCAGGACAAGCTTATTGTGGAAGTCTATCGCCGCCATATGCTCGCGCATCTTGCTGCTGAGGTATATGATGGTGCCCGGGTTGCTCAGGTGGAGGAGTGTGTCGATCAGCAGCTGGTATTCACGGTGCGCGTAGGTGATGTCTGAGCCCAGGATGACGTCGTAGTCGGAGGGGAACAGGAGCTGGTCCTTGCCCCACGAGAGTGCGGCGACCCTCGAGCGGGGTTGCGCGGGCGTGGGCACGTTGCTGACGACGTTGTGCTCGATCTGACTCAGTGCAGGAGGGAGGTCGGTCAGGGTGACATCTCCGCCTGACAAGCAGAAGGCAGATGGGATGGTGATGCAGTGAAACGACTCCGCCATGAACATATCGACCACGTTGCACATCTACGGGCACCCTGTTTGCCTGCATCGAGGACCGTAATGTTCTAAACATTAAATACAACAGATTCTGGACATTCAGCTTAACACCAGGACTGGAAAAGAATGGCGAATAAGTCAGAATGAGAAAGTGGGCGGGTGGGGGTAGAGGATTTTACCTAGACGATAGGTAAAATCAGATGAGAGAGAAGGTAGCTGGGTGGGCATGAAATGAGAAACTACGAGGTGATAGGTGGAAAAGGCAAAGGACTGAAGAAGGAATCTGATAGGAGAGAGATGTGGACCATGGGAGAAAGGGGAGGAGGAGAGGCAGCAGAGGGAAGTTTTAGTCAGGTGAGGGCTTCTTCTCCTTCCTGAGGAAGTCTCAGCCCGAAATATTGACTGTTTCTTCCCCTCCATAGATGCTGCCTGACCTGCTGAGTTCCTCCAGCATTTTGTATGTGTTAGTCTTTCTCGACTACTCACGTGTCTCTACGCAGAATTTGTATCCTTTACCGTCACCTCCTCCAATAAGGAATTTCAGATGTTAATCACACACTTCCCCACTTCCCCTCACCTTAAAATCTGTGCCCTCATGTATTGGACAGGGAGACCAATATTTATTTGTTAATTGTTGTTTATTGAGATGTACTGCGGAACAGGTCATTTCGAGCTGAGCAATTCCCTGATTTAATCTTAGCCTAATCAGCGGACAATTTACAATGACCAATTAACTCACCAACCAGTATGTCATTGCACTGCAGGAGGAAACCGGAGCATCCGGGAGAAAGCCACGGGGAAAACGTACTAATTCCTTACAGGAGGCTGCAGGAATTGAACCCGGGTCGCTGGTAGTGTAAAGCGTTGTTCTAACCACTGAACTACCGTGCCAAACTACCCTAGCTCCCATGTTTTCCCTTTAGCCCATTTCCTTGTCCATGTACTATCCATATACCCGTCCAAATGTATTTTAACTTTGTAATTGTATCCACTTCTACCGCTTCCTCTGCTCTCTCCACATACCCACCAACAGCGGTTTGGAAAAACCTGTCACCTCGGGTCCCCTTTCAATTATTCCCTCCTCGTCTTAATTTCTGCCCTCTAATTTTAGACGCTCCAACCCCGTGAACATACTGCTTATACCTACCACACTCTGTATGAAACAGTTGACCGTCAGGTCTGCTTGAAATATTTTCTTTCTCATCTCGAACTCACGACCTTTAATTTTAGGTCCTCTCACCCCGAGTAGAAAATATAGACAGTGATAATCTACCTTATGTTTGCTTCTCATGAGTTTTAAACCCCTTTAAGATCACGCCCCAGCCCCTTTCGGACTGGAAAACAACTACCAGCCCCAGACTGTCCGGTCTTTCCATATAATTCAAGATGTCCAACCTTGACAGCACCCTCAAATAATGCCTCGCACAATTTTATATACGTTCATATTGAAAAGGCAGGAGAATGGGTCTGATAAGGAAATGGATCAGCCATGATAAAATTGTGGAGCAGACTCGATGCCTCGAATGGCGTAATTCTACTCCAATGTCTTCTGGTCTTACGGTTACCCTCATCCTCATGTTCCAGACAGGAAGGCCCTACAACAGGTAGTCAAAGCTACCCGATGCATCACTGGCACCATCATGGATATAAATACAGAGAGGTACCGGGAAAAGGCATCATGAAGGATCCCACCCACCCTGCCTATGGACGGTTTGCTCAACTCCCATCAGGGAGGAGGCTATGTAGGATCCGCATTAGGATTACCAGACGGTTCCTATCGTCACCTTATGGACACACAACCAATCTATGTATATAAGCTATCTAGTGTATTTATGTTAATAGTGTTATTCTATTATTGTACTCTTCATTTTCTTGAGTTTTCTTTTTCCTTTTATTCTGCATTGGAGCCAGAGCAACACCTATTTCGTTCTCCTTCACACTTGTGTACCGGAAAGGGCATTAGACAATCCGAAATCTTGGACCATTGAGACAAGGCCAGTGTATTCAATCTCTCCCCATAAATAAGGCCCTACAAACCAGATAACACCTTGAAGGACCTGTTCTGCACTCTCCCCAGTCTTTCTACAGCGTGACAATCATAACTACAGAATGTCCTGGAAGTGCCTCCCGATCAGTTCTTCGTAAACATGCAATATAATGGTGCAACACATAGAAGATGTTGGCCGAACCCAGCAGGTCAGGCAGCGTCTATGCAGGGAAATGAATCGTCGATATCTCTGGATGAGACTCTTCATCAGGACTGAAAAGGAAGGAAGCAGAAGTCAGAATGAAAAAAGGCTTAGGATGGGAGTGAGAAGGGAGGAGCATGAGCTGGGAGACGTTTGGTGAGTCCAGCTGAGGCAGCAGGCAGGAGGGTGGAGGGTCTGAAAAGGAAATGTTAGCTGGGAAACGGAAGATGGAAAAGGCAGATGTCTGAAGGATGAAGCTGATAGGAAAGGGCCATGGAGTAAAGCGAAGGAGGAGGGGAAACCAGAGACTTCGAAGGAGGAATATAGGGTGTTGCTTCTATAATTTGCACTTGGCTTCAACTTGGCAGTAGAGGAGGCTGTAGACAGACGTCAGTATCTGCAATCTCTGCTTGGCTCGGGTTTTATATTCCATGCCTCGATCTATCAGGGCATTTACGTTACATATTCCTTCTTCACCGCCCCCTGTGGGTTGTCACTGTGAGTGTGAGTGTGTGAGTGTGTGAGTGTGTGAGAGTGTGAGTGTGTGAGAGTGAGAGAAAGAATGTGAGAGAGAGAATGTGAGAGAATGAAAGAGAGCCAGAGATAGAGATAGATAGATAGATAGATAGACAGACAGAGAGAGAAAAAGAAGATGTTTTCAGGTAGAAAAAACCTTCATTAGAACGGCCAATGCCCCCTGACCTGGAAACGAACCGCTGATGGCAGGAAAAATGTAGAAGTGACTTCAAAGACAAGAGAAGGGAAAGTGCGTCGGAAGAAAGTGTATCCAATTGCTAAAGTCCCGCGAGTGCCGGAATTTCGCGATCCACACATTCTGCGAGTTTGTTCTTTTTGAGAATATACCTACCCAGCAAGATGGCGAGAATTCCTACTATCCCAGTGCCGGAGCCCAGTTCTATTATCTTCTTTCCAGTGAAATTAGTCTTCTCCTTCTCAAAATACTGGCAGAAGACGACGGCCTGTTAAATCAAATTCAGAGCATTAGCTTGGCTGCATGGTTTCGACGCATCTCCGGAACAGGCGCAGGAGAGAAAAGTAATGGCAGACACTAAACGCTGGAGGGACATGACGGGTCAGACAGCATCTATGGAGGGAAATTACCAGTCAACGTAT
Source organism: Hemitrygon akajei (assembly GCF_048418815.1). Classification (NCBI taxonomy): domain Eukaryota; kingdom Metazoa; phylum Chordata; class Chondrichthyes; order Myliobatiformes; family Dasyatidae; genus Hemitrygon; species Hemitrygon akajei. The sequence continues at coordinate 21,231,299 of NC_133147.1, read as the reverse complement.
CAGGCCTTCCCTTCAGGTGTACTTCAAAGAAGGAAGAAGCCTGAATATAGTAGGGTGTGGCTGTTGGTGGGAGGGGGAGGAGCACAACATGGCATGTGAAAGGTGAAAACAGGAGATGGGGTGGCTGGACAGCTGAGGGAGAGGGATGCGGTAAGACGCTGGAAGGTGATAGGGGACAACTTAAAGTGCTGAAGAAGAAGGAATCTAATAGGAGAGGAGAGTGTATCATGGCAGAAAATGAAGGAAAGGGAAGGAAGAGGGAAGCGATAGGCAGGTGAGGAAAAGAGGTAGGAATGGAGCTAGATCACAGAATGGAAAATGAGATGGGGGTGGGGTAGTAATTACTGGAAATCAGCGAAACGGATGTTGATGCCATCATGTTGGAGGCTACACAAACGGAATATGAGGCACTTCTCAACCAATCTGAGAGAGTCTTCATCCTGGCATTTGAAGAAGCTATGGACCAACATGTCAGAATGGAAATGGGATATAGAATTAAAATGCACGGCCACCGGGAAAGCCGATTTTTTTGTGCGACGGAAGGAGCAAATGTACTCGACGAAGCGACCCACAGTCTATGTCGAATCTCCATAAGACCATAACACATAGGAGCGGAATTATATTATCTGGCCCATTGAGTCTGCGCTACCATTTCGTCATAGGTGAGTTATTTCTCTCTCAGCCCAATCTCCTGCCTTTTCCATGTAACCCTTCATGCCCTGACTAATCACGAATCTTTAAACTTCTTCCTTATTGGGGAGAGTTTAAACTAGAATTGCTGGGGAGTGGGAACCGAACTGAAGAGACGGAGGAAGAGGCGGTTGCCTCACAAATAGAGAAAACTTGGAGAGAGTGCGGGAGAGAGGATAGGCAGATGAAAGAGAAGGGATGCGCTCAGACTGATTGTTTGAGATGTGTCTATTTTAATGCAAGGAGTATTATGAACAAGGCAGATGAGCTTAGAGCGTGGATCAGTACTTGGAGCTATGATGTTGGAGACCTGGATGGCTCAGGGGCATGAATGGTTACTTCGAGTGTCAGGCTTTAGATGTTTCAGAAAGGACAGGGAGGGAGGCAAAAGAGGCGTGGCACTGCTGATCAGAGATAATGTCACGGCAGCAGAAAAGGAGGAAGTCATGGAGGGATTTTCTATTGCGTCTCTGTGGGTGGAAGTTAGGAGCAGGAAGGGGTCAATAACTCCACTGGGTGTTTTTATAGACCACCCGGTGGTAACAGGGACATCGTGGAGAAGATAGGGAGACATATTCTGGAAAGATGTGATAATAACAGTGTTGTCGCGGAGGGAGATTTTAATTTCCCAAATATCGATTGGCATCTCCTTAAAGCAAAGGGATTAGATGGGGTGGACTTTGTTAGGTGCGTTCAGGAAGGTTTCTTGACACAATATGTAGATAAGTCTACAAGAGGAGACGCTGTACTTGATCTGATATTGGGAAATGAACCTGGTCAGGTGTCAGATCTCTCAGTGGGAGAGCATTTTGGAGATAGGTATCACAATTCTACCTCCTTTACTATGGCATCGGAGAGGGATAGGAACAGACAAGTTAGGAAAGCGTTTAATTGGGGTAAGGGGAAATATGAGGCTATCAGACAGGAACTTGGAAGCATAAATTGGAAACAAATGTTCTCGGGGAAATGTACGGAAGACATGTGGCGAATGTTCAGAGGATATTTGCGTGGAGTTCTGCATAAGTACGTTCCAATGAGACAGGGAAAGGATGGTAGGGTACGATGGTGTACATAGGTTGTTGTAAATCTAGTCAAGAAAAGAAAAGCTTACTAAAATTTCAAAAAACTAGGTAAGGGTGGAGGTCTAGAAGAGTATAAGGCTGGCAGGAAGGAACTTTTTAAAGAATGAAATTGGGAGAGCCAGAAGGGGCCATGAAAAGGCTTGGTCGGACGGGATTAAAGAAAATCCCAAGGCATTCACTACGAAAAAGGATCTTGGCGATTTTAGAGATGACCTACAGCGGACTGAAAATCTTGTTCATGTAGATATTAAAGAAAGAATGGGCTAGAGCTTTTGGAAAGTATCAAGTTGGCTAAGTCACCACTGACTCAACCTGTAACTAAACCGTTACAGAATCCTGCAGAATCCACACAGAGGTAGAGTGGACTGGAAAGAGCTATGCCGCAACCCAGGCGCTCACCTGCAAACGAGTCCCTGTGCACCTCCGATTTTTAATTTTCTCTCCTTTTAGAAAATACTCTACACTTTTATTTGTTCTTTTGGAATGCATGACGATACACTTCCCGAAACTGTATTACATCTGCTCCTAATTTGCTCATTCTCCTAAGCTGTCTAAGTTCTCCTGATGCTCTTTTGCTTCTTCAACGTTACCTGTTCCTCCACCTATCTTCATATCGTCCACAAACTTGACCACAAAGCCATCAATTGCATCATTCAAATCATTAACATATAACGTAGTAAGAAGTGGTCTCAACACAGTACTGTGTAACGGTACTAGTCACCGGCAGCTAACCAGAAAAGGCTCTGTTTCTTCCCACTCCTTGCTTCTTGCCAGTCAGCCAATACTGTATCCATGCGAGTATCTTTCCTGTAATACAGTACCATGGGCTCTTATCTTGTTATGTAGCCTCATGTCCGACAACTTGTCAAAGACCTTTGTGAAAATCCAAGTACACAACATCCAGCGATTCTTCTTTGTCTATCCTGCTTTTATTTGTTTGTTTGTTTGTTTGGTTATTTAATTTGTTCAGATGCAGTGCATAATAGACTATTCCTGTCCTTTGAGCCATGCCGCCCAGCAATCTCCATATTGATTCCTAGCGTAATCATGGAACAATTTAAAGACCCTTTGGACTGTGGGAGGAAACCAGAACATCTGGTGGAGAACATATATACTCTTTACAGGCAATGGAGGAATTGAACCCAGCACCTGTACTGGAAAGTGTTGTGCTAACCACTACGCCACCATGCCACCCCTCTTCAAAGAATCTCAACTGATTTGTCAGGCAATATTTTCCAATAAGGAAACCATGCTGACTACGGCCTACTTTATCACGTGCCTCCATGTACCACATCCTTAACACTCAAGTCCAACATCTTCCCAACCATTGTCAGAATAAGTCGCCTATAACTTCATTTCCTTGGCCTCCCTCTCTTCTTAAAGAGTAAAGTGGCATTTTCAATTTTCCAGTCCTCTGGAATCATGCCAAAATCTATTGCTTCTTGAAAGATCATTACTAACGCCTCCACAATCTCTTTAGCCACCTCGTATTCCCTCTAGGTAGCTTCCAACCTGATAGCATGAAAAATGATTTTTCTAACTTCCGGTAATATTTCCCACCGTTTACCTTTTCCCTTTCTTCCTCTGTCGATCATCTACCGTAGTTCTCCTCCTCTTTCTCTTTCTCCCATGCTACACTTTCCTCACCTATCAGCTCTTTATCTTTTTTTACCCGTCACCTCCTAGTTTCTCACTTCACCCACCCTCCCCCACTCTCCTGGCTTCACCAATCGCCTCCCAACTTGTACTCCTTTCCCTTCCCCTTTTTTTCTTCCTCTGGCTTCTTTCCCCCTCCCTTCCTATACTGATGACGTGTTTCGGTCCGAAACGTCGACTGTTTATTTCTTTCCATAGATGCTGCCTGACCTGCTGAAATGGAGAAGCAAAACTATCAGGTTGCTCAATCTATTGGATAGAGTTAAAATCACGGACAAAGGGAATGCCATCTTAAAGCAGAACAGAAATAGATACTCTCATTTGATTGAGGAGGTGAAAACCGGGCATTGTTTCAAACAGTAAATCTCTGAAGGTATTTTTTTAAAGTTAAGGTCAAAGTCTGTCCCGAGCTTTATAGGCTCATCAGGCAGGTGCTCATGCCGGTTTCCGTGGCGTGAAGCGACTGAGGGTACGAGACTCCCCCCCGGATAGGACGCCAGTCTATCGCAAGGTTAACCCCCAGCATTTTACCGCTACCCATTTTCAGCTGGGTGGACTGGAGCAATGTCTGGTTAAGTGCCTTGCTCAAGGACACTACACACTGGTGCTCGACCTTACGACCTTGAGATCGCAACATTTAAAAAATGTCATCTCAAAAACAAGTCTCATAAAAGTTGCATTTCAGGATTTCCAACATCTGAAGAATCTCTTGTGTTTAGGTTAGTATCTGATTCCACCGCCTTCTGAGGCAGCACATTCCAGATATCAACGACTGCCTGTGCTAAAAGAAACTTACCACCACACCGCAGTTCATTTTTAAAGCTCCTGCCTCTCATCCTCAATCTCTGCCCCCTTTGTATTTGATTACTTTATCACAGGAAAATACTCCTGACTAGGCATTTATCTATCCCCCTCATAATCGTACATAGTTCACCCCGTTTCAGGCGGAAGCAAGTCCAGCAGTCCAATCCTTCCCCATCACTGAAGCACTCCAATCCAGGCAACATCCTCAGCTCTCTCTGTGTGGATTTCAGAAATGCACACAATACTTCAAGTGCCGTCCAGCCAGTGTTTTGTAGATTTGCAACATAACTTCCCAGCTTTGATATTGTACCTTCCGACTATGAAGGCAAGCGTGGCACGTGCCTTATTCATCGCCCCATCTACTTCGCATTTTCAGGGATCTGGGGATTTGAACATAGAACATGGAAATTTACAGAACATTACAGGCCCTTCAGTTCACAATGTTTTGCCGGCCGTGCAACCTACTCTAGAAACTTCCTAGAATTACCCAGCCCCATAGCTCTCGATTTTTCTAAGCTCCGCGTACCTATCTAAGAGTCTCTTAAAATACTCTATTGTATCCTCCGGCAGTGCATTCCACGCATCCACCACTCTCTGTGTGAAAAAACGTATCCCTGACAGCCCCTCTTTACCTACTTCCAAGAACCTTAAAACTGTGCCCCCTCGTTTTAGCCATTTCAGCCCTAGGAAAAAGTCTCTGGCTATCAACACAATCAATGACTTTCATCATATTATACACCTATATCTGGTCACCTCTCATCCTCTGTCGCTCCGAGGAGAAAAGGCAACTTCACTCAACCTATCATCATACGGCACGCTCTCCAATCCAGGCAACATCTTTGTAAGTCTCCTCTGCATCCTTTCCACATCCTTCCTGTAGTGAGGTGAACAGCACTGAACACAATACTTCAAGTGGGGTCTGACTAGGGTCTTATATAGCTGTAACATTATCTCCTAGCTCCTGAACTCAGTCCTACGGCTAATCAAAGCCAACACACCGTACAGCATTGTTAACCTACGCAGCAGCGTTGTGTGTTATGGACATGGACCCTAGATTTCTCTGATCCTTCACACTGCCAAGAGTCTTACCATTAATATTATATTCTTACGAACACACTCTTCTGCTTTTTCTTCAGGTCATTTATAAAAATCAAAAAAAGGAGGGGTCCCAGAACAGATGCCTGCAGAACCGCACTGATCACCGACCTCTATGCAGAATATGAGCCGTTTACAACCGCTTTTTGCCTTCTGTAGGCAAGCCTATTCTGGATCCACAAAGCAAGGTCTCCTTGGATCCCATGCCTCGTTACTTTCTGAATAAGCCTTGCATAGGGAAACTTATCAAATGCCTTACTGAAATCCATATACTCTACACCCACTGCTCCGCCTTCATCAATGTGTTTTATTACATCCTCAAAGAATTTAATCAGGCTCGCAAGGCACAACCTGCCCCGGACAAAACCATGCTACTATCCTTAATCAGATTATGCCTATTCAAATAGTAAAAAATCCTGCCTCTCAGGATCTTCTCCAACAACTTGCCCACCACTGAATTAAGACTCACTGGTTTATAATTTCCTGGGTTACCTCTACACCCTTTCTTTCATAGAAAGGTACAACACAGGAATATGCCCTTCGGCCTATTATGTTGTGCTGAACTAATTAAACTAATATTTAAACTCCTAACTAGTCTAAACCCTCTCTTTACAGTGTACACATCCCTCCATTCACTGGTGTCCATCTCGGAGCATACTAAATGCGTTTATCGTATCTGCTTCCACCACCACCTTTGACAACGTATTCCAGGCATCCACTACCCCTTGCGTAAAGTAACTTTACCCACGCATCTCGTTTGAACCTACCCCTTCTCGTGCCTAAATTCTACTGTTAGCCGTTTCGACCCTGCGGGAAAGGATACCAGTCGCCTCTTCCACCATGCCTGTCATAATCTTATAAACTTCCTCGAGGTCATCCCTCAGGCTCTGCCGCTCCAAATCAGCCGAAGGTTCACTGTTCATCAATATTCATTAGTGTACCATCATTTACTCAATATGTTACACTCTATTTGACTTCACAAAATACATTACTACACACTGGTAAGGTTTAAACGTCGAGGGTGTGTTCTTCAGTTCCCGTACCTCCTCCTTGTAGCAATGAGATGAAGGTATATCCTGGGTGATTGGGATCCCTCATGACAAATACCTTTAAAGTGTCCTTCAAAATTCGTAAAATTATCCGTCTCTGCCATCTACCTCAGTCAGCTCCTTCGTCTCTGTCCCTCAGTTGCCCTTTAAGATATTCCCCTCGTTTGCGCTTTGGATGTTGTGCCTTCTAATTCCATACTCGCATAAACCATGACTACTGTGCCACGGTAGTGTAGCGGTTAGCGCGGCTCTATTACAGACTGGGGCGTCGAAACATCCTCTGTAAGGAGCTTCTACGGTCCTCCCCGCGAATGCGTGGCTTTCCTCCGGGGTTCAGCACATTCCAAAGACGTATCGGTTAGTAGGTTAATTGGTCATTGTAAATTGGCCCGTGAATAGGCTAGGTTTAAATATGTAGGTTATTGTGCAGTGTCGATCTTTGGGCTGGAAGAGGGTCTGTTCCATGCTGCATTTTTAAATAAAATAAAATAAAATAAAATAACCTTATGGTGCCCTTCCTGATTTTTAAAACAAGTTTTCACATGGTGTTTTTTTTATGAAAGTGGCGATGCATGCTTTTTACTCTGGAAACACTGACTTAGCTTACGTGCCATTTTTGCTATACAGCTGCATGTAACGTTAGGTTCGAGTTGCACAATCAAGTGATTGATTTGAAACACTCAACAACATGAAATACATCAAATAATACTGTTCACGGCATGTTTCCACATAATATCCTTGAAGAAGTTGTCATGTATACCCCCCGGAACTAGAGATCTATCCTATGCGGTCTTCTTGTTGTACAATGTAGAGCATAGAACATAGAATAGTTCAGCACAGGGACAGGCCATTTGGCCCACAATTTTGTGCTGAACCAGTTACAAAGCTAATTCAAAAACACCCAAAGATTAGTCCTTCCTATCTATACCATGTCCCTATCCCTCCATCTTCCTATCGTCCATGTGCCTATCGAAACGTCTTTCAAAAGCCTCTAATATATATGCCTCTACTACCACAGCAGCAAGCGCATTCCAGGCATCCATGACTCTCTGAGTAAAGAAAACACCCTTTACAATCCCCTTCAACCTAACACCGTATCACCTTCAATGCATGGCCACTGGTATTAGACATTTCAACCCTGGGAAACAGTTATTCATGATCTTTTAAACCTCTATGAGAACTCCCTCAGCCTCCTGCACTACAGAGAAAACACTCCAAATTTATGCAACTTCATGCCCTCTAAATCTGACAGCATCTTGGTAAACCTCTTCCCCGCCTTCCCCAAAGCCTCAACATACTTCCTATATTTGCGACCAGAACAGTACGCAATACGCCAGATGTACCCGACCCAGAATTTCATCAAGTTGCAACTGCTATGAAATGCGTCGTTTGCGTCAACAATCAACACATTTGTAGATCAATGTCTAACGGAGAACACCCCACAAGTGTCGGAACGCATCAGACAACAGCGTAGCATACGCACAACTCACCAACCCTATGCCTAAGCGCAATGCTTTGGAATGTCTCCTTACAGACAGCCGCGGGAATTGAACACCGACTTGTGATTGCTGGCGATGTAAAGCGTTGCACTAACCGCGCCGGCTATCCGTCGAAGCGTGGGTCTCGGGATTTGGGCTCGCTCTGTCAAACAACCAGAAAAAGCCGGGACTTACACATTCCCATATGTAGGAAGAGAGACCAATGTCGTTTGTCAGGTCCCGGGTAATCGCCAAATCGTGTCCGCAGAACTGGTAATGCTCTGTCCGGTTTTTGCTTTTTTGCTTGGGGTTGGATCCGGTTGGGCCGCCCGTCTCCTGTCCCTTTTCCATTTCTTTATTCTTCTCCTGACCCGATGAAAATTCTCCAATATCTAGGCGTCTCTCCTCGCACCTTTTCAACCCCTCTTTTCGTCGGTATTGGAGCGCGATTTTCTTTGTCCTGGAGGGGGAGAGGAATAGGCATTGTGCAGTCCGTGCTGAGATGATTCTGGCGGGGTTGCTTAGGTTGGGAGGAATCGGGGCGCAACAGGAGGAAGTGGCAGGAAACGGCCGCAAAATGGAGACTGTGCGTACGAGAAATACAGTGAGTGAGTACTTTGTGCGCGGGCGAGAGAGACTGTGAGAAACAGCTAATGACAGACAGCGTAAGTTAGTAGAGAGAAAATTCGGTGTGTGCGAGCGTGAAAGAGGGCGAACGATGCAAAGAGAAGGAAGGATAGAGTGAGACGGGGAGAGAATAGGTGATCGAGGGAGTTGGAACTGTTCAACGTGTGTGCAAGAGAGAAATAAAGACTGCACGCGTGTGTGTGTGAGAGAGGGAGTGAACGTGTGCATGTGTATGTGAGAAAGCGGTAGTGTGTGTGTGCACATGCGTGTGTGTCACAGAGAGAAAGAGGGGGTGAGAGTGAGAGAGAGAGAGAGAGAGAGAGAGAGAGAGAGAGAGAGAGAGAGAGAGAGAGAGAGAGAGAGAGAGATACTAACTCCATTTTCACCCTTTGCTTCATAGTGTACAACTATGTCTCTGCCCTGAGTCAGAGAACCATGGAACTGTGCAGCGCAGAAACAAGCTCTTTGGCCATTTCCCCTGCAATGAAGATCTACCCTAGTCCTGTTTGCACCTATAAGGGCGCCATGGCAGTGCAGCAGTCAGCGCGAAGCTTTTACAGCTCGGGGCGTTCCTGAGTTGGAGTTCAATTCCAGCGCCTTCGGTAGGGGTTTTGTGCGTTCTCCTCGTGAACCGCGCGAGTTTTCTCCGCGTATTCCGGTTTCTCCCCACAATTAAAAGGCATACCAGTTACCGGTTAATTGGTAATTATAAAATTATCTTGTGATTTGTCTAGGGTTAAATAGGTGACTTACTGGGCGATGCGGCTGGTTGAACCGAAAGGGCGTTCTGCTCAGTATAAATAAATAAAATAAATACGTTGGCCCCCTCTCTCACTCACTCTCTTTTTGCCTTTCCGATCTTGCCTTCTGATCAGACGAAGGGAGGGAGGATACAGAAGGCAGGAAAGTAGAAGCGTTGATGCTGGGTCGCCACTCGGGATGAGGCGTTGGCAAGGGACGTGGACCGAAGGAACCCGCCAACATTAGACAGCGGTTCGGAAACTTACTCTCCCGCCGTAACCCGGTGAAACTGATACTCCAGAGTCTTCAGCGTTCTGCCAATCAGTGTCGTCTCCTCTTTTAACCGGCCGCAACTCCTTCACATTGCAACATCATGACATTTATTTCCGGGCTTCTGAAGTCTTGAAACAACTCCCTGTACTTTTTGCACTCTCAGGATCTGGATGTTCAAGGAGTGTTACATTTTTGGAGAGTACTTGCGTCAGTCGAGATCTATTTTGACGTATTATCTATGACTTGCTTGCTATCAAGGTCAGATGCAGAGGAGATGGCATTTCGACAGCGACAGGATCCAGTAACGATTGTCACTGTATCAGCACGGCGATCTAAGTCACTGAGCAAAACAAAGATCATACATTTCCACTGTCCTCAAAACACAAGGTGGCCATTTGTGTGAAACAGTTTTATTTTAGGTTTGTTATGCTGTAGAGTTTTTTGGAATCAATTACTTGAAAGTGCAGCTCAAATCTTCGAAGTTACCTGCAGGTGTAAAACAAAAAGAGCATGTAGTGCTTCCGGATCAAAATTAATATATTGCAACTTACCTCAAAACTTCTACGTGGTAACTTAAGACCGTAGGATATGGCGTAGGATTAGGTCAAATGCTCCGCATTTCATCCTGGATTTCAGTGCTTTAAAGGGGATGGGGGGGGGGGGGGGGAGGGGAGGAGGGGTGGCATTACTGGTCAGGGATACTATTACAGCTGCAGAAAGGGTGGGTAATGTAGCAGGATGCTCTTTTGAGTCATTATGGGTGGAAGTCAGGAACAGGAAGGGAGCAGTCACTCTACTGGGGATATTCTATAGGCCTCCTGGTAGCAGCAGAGATACCGAGGAGCAGATTGGGAGGCAGATTTTGGAAAGGTGCAAAAATAACAGGGTTGTTATCATGGGTGATTTAACTTCCATAATATTGAATGGCACTTGATTAGTTCCAAGGATTTAGATGGGGCAGAGTTTGTTAAGTGTGTCCAGGATGAATTCCTGTCACAGTATGTTGAAAGGCCGACTAGGGGGAATGCCATACTAGATCTAGTATTAGGTAACGAACCGGGTCATGTCACAGACCTCTCAGTGGGTGAGCATCTGGGGGACAGTGATCACAGCTACCTGACCTTTAGCATTATCATGGAAAAGGATAGAATCAGAGAGGACAGGAAAATTTTAAATTGGGGAAGGGCAAATTATGAAGCTATAAGGGTAGAACTTGCGGGTGTGAATTGGGATGATGTTTTTGCAGGGAAATGTACTATGGACATGTGGTCGATGTTTAGGGATATCTTGCAGGATGTTCAGGATAAATTTGTCCCGGTGAGGAAGATAAAGAATGGTAGAGTGAAGGAACCATGGGTGACAAGTGAAGTGGAAAATCTAGTCAGGTGGAAGAAGGCAGCATATATGAGGTTTAGGAAGCAACGATCAGATGGGTCTATTGAGGAATATAGGATAGCAAGAAAGGAACTTAAGAAGGGGCTGAGAAGAGCAAGAAGGGGTCATGTGAAGGCCTTGGCGAGTAGGATAAAGGAAAACCCCAAAGCATTCTTCAATTATGTGAAGAACAAAAGGATGACAGGAGTAAAGGTAGGACCGATTAGAGATAAAAGTGGGAAGATGTGCGTGCCTGGAGGCTGTGGAAGTGAGCGAGGTCCTCAATGAATACTTCTCTTCGGTATTCACCAATGAGAGGGAACGATGACAGTGAGGACAATATGAGTAAGGTTGATGTTTTGGAACATGTTGATATTAAGGAAGAGGAGGTGTTGGAGTTGTTAAAATACATTAGGACGGATATGTCCCCGGGACCTGATGGAATATTCCCCAGGCTGCTCCACGAGGCGAAGGAAGAGATTGCTGAGCCTCTGGCTGAGATCTTTATGTCCTCGTTGTCCACAGGAATGGTACCGGAGGATTGGAGGGAGGCGAATGTTGTTCCCTTGTTCAAAAAAGGTAGTAGGGATAGTCCGGATAATTATAGACCAGTGAGCCTTAAGTCTGTGGTGAGAAAGCTGTTGGAAAAGATTCTTAGAGATAGGATCTATGGGCATTTAGAGAATCATGGTCTGATCAGGGACAGTCAGCATGGCTTTGTGAAGGGCAGATCGTGCCTAACAAGCCTGATAGAGTTCTTTGAGGAGGTGACCAGGCATATAGATGGGGGAAGTGCAGTGGATGTGATCTACATGGATTTTAGTAAGGCATTTGACAAGATTCCACACGGTAGGCTTATTCAGAAAGTCAGAAGGCATGGGATCCAGGGAAGTTTGGCCAGGTGGATTCAGAATTGGCTTGCCTGCAGAAGTCAGAGGGTTGTGGTGGAGGGAGTACATTCAGATTGGAGGGTTGTGACTAGTGCTGTTCCACAAGGATCTGTTCTGGGACCTCTACTGTTCGTGATTTTTATTAACGACCTGGATGTGGGGGTAGAAGGGTGGGTTGGCAAGTTTGCAGAGGAAACAAAGGTTGGTGGTGTTGTAGATAGTGTAGAGGATTGTCGAAGATTGCAGAGAGACATTGATAGGATGCAGAAGTGGGCTGAGCAGTGGCAGATGGAGTTCAACCCGGAGAAGTGTGAGGTGGTACACTTTGGAAGGACAAACTCCAAGGCAGAGTACAAAGTAAATGGCAGGATACTTGGTAGTGTGGAGGAGCAGAGGGATCTGGGGGTACATGTCCACAGATCCCTGAAAGTTGCCTCACAGGTAGATAGGGTAGTTAAGGAAGCTTCTGTGGTGTCAGCTTTCATAAGTCGAGGGATAGAGTTTAAGAGACGCAATGTAATGATGCAGCTCTATAAAACTCTAGTTAGGCCACACTTGGAGAACTGTGTCCAATTCTGGTCGCCTCACTATAGGAAGGATGTGGAAGCATTGAAAAGGGTACAGAGGAGATTTACCAGGAAGCTGCCTGGTTTAGAGAGTATGGATTATGATCAGAGATTAAGGGAGCTAGTGCTTTACTCTTTGGAGAGAAGGAGGATGAGAGGAGACATGATTGAGGTGTACAAGATATTAAGAGGAATAGACAGAGTGGACAACCAGCGCCTCTTCCCCAGGGCACCACAGCTCAGTACATGAGGACATGGCTTTAAGTTAAGGGGAGGGAAGTTCAAGGGGGATATTAGAGGAAGGTTTTTCACTCAGAAAGTGGTTGGTGCGTGGAATGCACTGCCTGAGTCAGTGGTGGAGGCAGATACACTAGTGAAATTTAAGGGACCACTAGACAAGTATATGGAGGAATTTAAGGTGGGAGGGGGGGTTATATGTGAGGCAGGGTTTGAGGGTCAGCACAACATTGTGGGCCGAAGGGCCTGTAATGTGCCGGACTATTCTATGTTCTATGGTTGATCCATTTTCTTTCTCAGTCCCAATCTCCTGCATTCTCTTTGTATCCCTTCATGCCGTGACCAGTCAAGAAGATTCTATCAATCTTAAATATACGTTAAGACATGGCCTCCACAGCCGTCTGTGTTAACGAATTCCGCAGATTCACCACTCTCTGGCAGAAGGAATTCCTCCTCACCTCCGTTCTAAATAGACAGCCCTCTATTATGAGGCTGTGCCCTCTGGTCTGACTCTCCCAGTACAGGGAACATTTTCTCCACATCGACTCCGGCAAGGCCTTTCACCATTGGATAGGTTTCAATTAGGTTACCCATCATTCTTCTGAATTCTAGTGAATAGAGGCAGAACCATCACACGTTCTTCATGTGATAAGCCGTTCAATCCTAGAATCATCTTCATGAACCTCCTATGAATTCTCTAGAATCTACTGATTCTTGAAAGACCACTACTAATACCTCCACATCTTCTTCAGAACCCTGGACCCGACACCATTTGATCCAGTTGACTTATCCACATTCAGACCTTTCAGTTTCCCAAGACCCTTCTCCCTAGTAATGACAAGTTCACACACTTCTGACCCCTGACACTCAGGAAATTCCAACCTACTGCTGGTGTCTTCCACAGTGAGAACTGATGTAAAATGCTCATTCAGATCGTCTACCATTTCTTTGTCCCACGTTACTACCCCTGCAGCAACCAACCTATTCTGAACAACTTTCTTTCAGGTAGGTCTTCGCCCTGAATACTTTGCAAAAAGTTATTTGATTGTGCAACTTGCCTGGGAAGTTACATGCAGTTGAATAACAAATAATGCACAGAATGTGCACCCGAGTTTCCAGAGCAAAACAACATGCATTTCCAATTTTGCTCAAAAGGTCTATGTAGTAACTCGTGCAAAAAGCTTTAGTTTATGTATCTGATTGTGCATCGAATCCTTGAGGCTCAGACATTAAAGTTTTTTTGGAGTTGAAATATTGTGTACAGTTCTGGCCTCAAATTTCAGGCAGGATGGCAGCATTAAAGAGAGAACAGAAGGGATTCGCTAGAAGGGATCGCTCTTAGAATGGAGAATAGATTAGCGAGATTCGCCTTATTTGTCTCATAAATGTCGAAATATTGAAACCTACAGAGAAATGCATTGTTTGCATCAAATAATTGTGCTGCGGGTAGCCCGCAAGTGTCGTTACCTTTCCGGCGCCAACATAACCCTAATGGGGAGGAGACCGTTCCTGAATCGTTAAATGTGTGCCTTCACGCTTCTGTACCTCCTTCCTGATGGTAACAAGGAGAACAGGGCATGAGCTGGCTGGTGAGTGTACTTAATGATGGATGCAGCCTTTTTGAGGCATCGCTTCTTGAAGATGTCCTGGATATTATGGAGGCGCGTGCTCACGATGGAGCTAACTAACTTTACAACTCTCTGAAAGCACATCAATAATCAATAAACAAATAATGATTCTGGAGATCCTGAGATGAAGAGTCCTTGAACGTGTGTCCAGTTCAATGATGGAGTGAGTGAATTGAGTGAAGTTATCCCCACTGGTTAAAGAGTCTGATAGGTGAGGGTAATAACTGCTGCTGAACCTAGTGGTCTAGTTCCTAAGGCTCCTTATCCTTCTTCCCGATGGTGTCAACAAGAAGAGAGCGCTGCCTTAATGTTGGTGGTCTTTGATGATCGATGCTTTTCTCCTGCGATAACGTCCTGTGTACATCTTCTCAATGGTGGGGCGAGCTTTGCCCATGATGGACTGGGCCATACCCATTACATTTTGTAGGCTCTTCCGTACAAGGGCTTCGGTGGACAGGGCTGCGTCCAGTATCTCTACAACCTTTTGCTTTCTTGTGCGTTGAAATTGCCGCACCCTGTCGCGATGCATCCAGACAGCGTGCTTTCGGTAGTGTACCTGTAGAAGTTAGAATATTTGGTGCAGATCCATATCTCTAAGCTTCGAACAAAGCTTACTGCGGCCAATTCATCGCCGATTTGCAAATTTTGGGATGTGAGTGGAAACACGAGCACCCTGGGGGACACTTTGGGACTGCAGATGCTGACAACAATGACCAAAAATTCAAGATATTTTTGATTGAAATTATTATCGTATGGCGCTATTGGGCTCCTGTGTCAGAGCTGAAACTGTTAGAAATACTGCAGGATGGAGTATAATTAAAGGACGTGTTTTCCGCCTTTATCTCCGCGGTGTGACAATGTCTTTAAAGTAAGAAGGTAGTGTCTAGATAAAACAAAAACATGAATGTTGAATGTGATTATCCGCCCTTAGCGGCAGTTTGCCGACATGAATGTCAACGGCAGTACTCGTTAATACGCTTTAAGGTTACGGAAAAAAAATAACCGAATGTTCTGACTCAAGAACACGACATCTGTCATTCATAAATTAATAAATCTCTCTGATAATATTCGATAAAATTTTAATCACTCTTGATAAGTTTAATCAACTCCGCCATGGACAGTCTCAATATTGGATTCGAAAGGAGGAAGGTTAGGCATGAGGCTAACAAATCCATCACGTAAAAACTCAGTGCTACGTAAACTCTTACAGGGCCTTCCTGGACGAGGAAGGATCTTCGCCTAGAAGCGACCACACCTGGAGGCAACGTGAATGTTTGGTCCAGGACAGAGGATTCCGGCGAATTACTGCCGGCGGCCTATGACCCTGTAGGGGTGATGGACTTAAGTAGGTAATTACTGTGAGTAAGACGAATTTAACCGAAAGGGGAACTGTGTTAGACAATTTATCGTGGGTTGAGAAGCAAGAAGCTTCAGCTGTTGAAATCTGGAGCACACACTTAGTGTGTCGAGCAGATTTATAGGCGGGATGAGGGAGCAAGGAATCCTTATGCAGGGGTTTTGTAAGAAAAGTTAACAACTTCCTTCCACCTTTCAGGGGCTGTTTCTCCAGTAATGCTGAGGCTTTGTAAAGCATTGGTGAGACAGTACTCGAAGTATTGTGAGTAATTTGGAGCCATTTATCTAAGGAAGAACGAGCTGGCATTGGAGAGGGTCGACAGAGGGTTTAGAAGAATGATTCTGGGAATTAAAGGGTTAACTCATGAAAAGCTTTTGATGGCTTTGGGCCTATACTTGTTGGAGCTTAGAAGAATAAGAGGGCTAGGGTGATGTCATTGCAACCTATGAAGTACTGGAAGGCCTAGATAGAGTGGACGTGAAGATGTTTCCTACAATGGTGGAGTCTAGGACCAGAGGGCACAGCCCCAGAATGGAAACACGTTCCTTCAGAACAGAGATGAGGAGAATTTTTTTCCCAGCTGGTGATGAATCTATTGAATCCATTGCCATAGACGGTTTTGGAGGTTAAGGCATTGGGTATATTTGAAGCAGAGATTGAAAGGTTCTTAATTAGTAAGGGGGTCAAAGGTTATGGTAAGAAGGCAGGAGAAAGGGGTTGCGAGAGAAATTAAATCCGTCATGATTGAATAGTGGAGTAGAGCTGAATGGTCTAATCCTGCTTCTATGTCTTATGGGGTTATGGTCCAGTTGAATACCTATTGTTCCTTTTTTTGCGGAAAACCATACAACTTCCAAGTGGGTGGCGCCGGAGGTTGGAATTGAACTCCGATCGTTAGAAATTTGAGGCAGCAGGAGGAATCACTGTCAGAACAAAATGCGCTCTGATGAAACTTATTCCATAGAAGAAATCTGTCAGTGTATTTGCTCTGCGCACAATAGATTTCAAAATGGGCATAAAACTGAGAAGGGCTCGGGTACGTCACGCACTGTATCTAACCTTGTTATCTTCACTCCTTTCGATACAGAAGGTACAGGATGTCCATGTAGCAGCGCACAGGCAGCAGAACGTACAACTGTGTACTGGTAGGACAAAATGTTAGGATGTTGCAATGTGAGGAGATTGCTGCTGGTTATAACTGGAGACGGGGCTCTAATGGGAGAGAGCGCCCTGGAAGTCGATAGCTCAGGAGCACTCCACCGGAAGCTTAGGGAGCAGCGCCGGATTCTGGTGAGTTCTCTGGGCAACAACTACCTCTAATTGCCCCGCTTACACTTATTTTTACGCTGTTCTGGTCGGTAAACTATACGAAGGATTATAAGTATAGATGGCGCAGAGACGATTTACAATAATGTACTACACCTGCCCATTCACCTCCTTCATCGCCAGAGTTCTATTCTGGTTTACAATTGGACCCCAGATTCAAAAAGAAGTTTTTTAAAGATTAAATTAATTATTCTTACCTCTTCACAGATGCCGCTCGACCTACTGTGGTATTTTTCTCCATTTTACAGTTAGCCAGACTATCTAATAGAGTCAGGGATTCATAGAGTTGCGCAGCACAAAAAAAAAGGGTTGAGATTCAACTCGTCTCTACCCACTTACAATTTGGCCCATATTCCTCCATATCCATGAACAGTTCTCCAAGACGTAGGATTTCCTGGTAGCCTACCATTTTATTCCACTGCCATTCCTATTCCGACTTGTTGGTCCATGGTCTCCACAGCCACTTTAATGATGGAGGAACAATATGGCATATTCTGTCTGCGTGGCACCCAACCTGAAGGGATGAGCAACAATTTATTTAACTTCCGGCAATTTCTTCCCCCCCCCCACCCTCCTCTCTTTTTCCATTCCCCAATATGGGTTCCTTCTGCCCACCTTACTTATCCGATTCACTCTTCTTCCATCCTTTACCCTTTTCACCTATCCTTTCTCAGCTTCTCTCTTAATCCTCTCGCTCCCATCCACCTACCTTCCACCTCAACTCCTTTCACCTGTCGCCTACTAGCTTGTACTCCTTTCCTATCCTCGCCCCAACTTCTTAGTTTGGCCTCTTATTCATTCCTTTCCTGTCCTGATGAAGGGTCTCGGTAAGAAACGCAGGATCTTTATTTCTCTCCAAAGATGCTGCCTGAACTGATGAGTTCCTCCAGCAGTTTGTGAGCACTGTTTTTCTATCCACGTCTAAATGTCTTTTAAATGTTGCATTTCCCCCAAAGTCTACAACATAATCTGGCCGCACATTCCATAGACCCATCGGTCCCTGTCTGGGAAAATTGCCCATCAATTCCCCCTTATCCTTACCCACCCAGGGATAAAGACTGTGACTATCACCCCTATTCATGCCCAACATAATTGTCTAAACCTCCATACTATAACCCATCAACTTTATAGATTCCAAGGTGGGGTGAGGGAACCCTCCTGGACTACCCTTAGAACGCAAGGCGCCTGCGCTAGACAACATTTCTGTAAATCTCTCCTGCAGCCTGGCCAGTTTAATCGTATCTCTTCTGTAGACTGGCGACAAGGAGACTCAAACAATACTCCAGGTACGCACTAACCAATGGCTTGCACACTGGAACACGGTATCCTAAATCCGAATCTTACTGCCCTTGACTTTGAAGACAAACTTTCTTCCCTACCCTGTCTCTCTGTGTGCATCGCGCCTAGTATTCAAAATGACATACTGAAGGAAGGAGAAAAAGGCAGGAACCCAAAGCCTCTTCGGAGTGTTTCTCCCTCATATGTTCTCATTGTTTTCTGTGCACTGTAGGTCAGAGCGATAACCTGCATGCAACGCCGAGTCTGAGACTCGTATCAGCGGCCGTTGAAGTAAGTCGCCAGGGGACCGACTGGAAGTGCGAAAGGTATCGAACCGCGTGCAACTCGGGCCAAAATGCAGGAGGAACAAACGACCGAGGGGACCAAAGGACCTGAAACCAAAGAGGTCTTCCAAAATCAAGAAAGGCATTTCACGTTTTGTGGCCACGACCTAAAAATCATTCAGCACTTGAAAAACCTCGACATCCCAGCCGTGGTCTGGCCGACCGTGAGTTCTGACGCTTGCATTCGATAGCGGGGTGTCGCGCGTGGAACCACTGGCCGACGGGGAAATGGCGTAGCAGTCGGCCCCGTTGATCCGTGTTCTATCCGCTTGCCGTCTTCTCTTCTATCGCCAGCACCCATCCGATACCTGCTGCCATAACTTCCGCTTTACAGCGCTTTCTCTTACAATCGTACCTTTTCTGTCTACTGTTCCTATGTCACCAAGTAGGGACACAAACCGTCTTTTCGGCCGAAGTAGGGTTTCACTAGCAATGCTTTTTATCTCACGCACAGCCTATTCCGTCTTCAGGCTCCACCTCGCCAACTGGCCAATCGGTTCACCAAGCACGCGTGCTCACACCCTGTCGCCCGTCACTGTGTCTCCCACTTTGAATCTATCATATTATCGCAAAGAACAGAAATTAACTCCCACCACCCACGTCATCCATGCCAAGTATGCTTACGGGTCCTCCCAATCCCGCCCATACCGATTATTCCACTTGTTCAGTTACGTGTGAAGCGTAATTGTACCACCTCCTCTGGTAACTTGTTCCAGATAATGTCCACCCTCTGTATGAAAAAGTTAAGAAATCTCCGTTGCATATCTCCCCTCACTTCTAAACCCAATGCATTCCAACTGAAAGAGTACTGTCCGGAATAAACGATTCGCCTATCTGCCCTTGTTATGTGTCTCATAAACCCTTGCCAATTTACCCTCCATATTTCCACGTTCTATTAAAAATAAACACCGACTCTCCAGTCTTTATAAACCTCCATATCACCCCTCAACCTCTTTGACTCCACTTGGGATAAAACTCCTGGCCTTTCCTTAGACAGCAAGACTCTCAGTCCAGGTAACATATCTGTAAATCTTGCTACACTTCTCCAGTTTAATCATATGTTTTCTTGAAACAATACTCCAAGTGCTCACTAACCAATGGCTTGCCCAACTGCATCATAAAGCCACACTGCCGAAATTCAATGCCTCGCCTTTGAAGACAAGCTTTCTTCCCCATTCCGCCTCTCAGTGTTCATCGCGCCTCATATTCAAATACCTTCGACATCCTAGTCATCATTATCCAGGGGCACGAACAGTGTTTTCGGATAAAGCAGGAACTCACTTGCAATTCTTTCTATATCGTGCACGGCTTCGGCCTCCTCTACATCTCGTCGTTTGGTTGATTCCTTCACCGAGCACGCGTGCTCACATCCTGTCGCCCGTCACTATGATGATGGATCCGTCTCCTCTTTGAATCTATGATGGACTCGCACAGCACAGAAATTAGCTTCATCAGCCACGCAATCCATGCCAACCACTTCTTCGATACATTCGAATCTCAATTGTCAGAATTAGGTCCACACCCATCTACTCCTTTCCTGACTAAGTAATTGTTCAACCGAATTTTAAACGTTATTGTATACACCTCTGCCACCTCCGGCTCCAAGTAACCTCCATCCTGTGTACAAAAAAATTTCAGATCTCCTGTGCATTTCTCCGCGTCCTCTGAACCCGGCGCACTGCAACTCAAAGATCTGTGAAACGAATAAACGATTCTGCTTATCTGCCCTTATTATGCCCCTCAGATTTTTATAAACCCTTGTATATTCACTTTATGGTATTGTTTGCATTGTTGTAACTATATGTTGTAACTATGTGGTTTTGTGTAGGTCTTGTAGCTTTAGTTTTTGATTTGTTGGGTGGTAGAGTTGATCTCCTGACTTGGTGTGTCTGGGTAGTCTTGTTTTGTTTGGTGGATTTGAAGCTCCTTTCTGGGGAACGCGCTAAGATGGTAGCGTGATTTTAATATGCAGCAGCCTCTCCGGACTCTGGATTTGGGGATTGACAAACGTTATGTGGATTTTCTGGTGGTGTCTGTTTTGTCGCGTGCTTTTGTGATATCATTCTGGAGGAACGTTGTTTCATTTTTTAACTGCATTGCAGTTGTGGTTTCTAAATGACAATAAACCGAAGTTCAATTCAATTCAATCAATTCAATTATTTCCCGACGTTCTGTTAAGAATAAACCCAGTCCCTCCAAACTCGCAGCATAACTATGTCCTCTAAAACTTATTGCGACCACATTGCTCCTGTACTATAGCGAACACGATGGGTACAATCTGTGTCTATTACTATAACTAGACTCTGCATGAGTTTTTGGAACAGCACCTCGTCTTTCACCTGCCCATATTCAAAGTCAAAGTCAAATTCGAATTTATTGTCATATCCAAAAGTGCAATGAAAAATATACTCGCAGCGGCTTCTCAGCAACATATCATGGTATAAAAAATTCACAACAAAAGCACAAATTAAACAAATGATGCACACCTTAAAGAAGAAATAACAGAATTGGAGCAAAACAAAAGAAATTCAATCTTAATGCAAAGTGGCCGGAGTGTTGTTAAACTGTCACGAATGTTGTTGTTCCGCTTGGTCCAAGAACCAAAAGGTTGAAGGCAAGTAGATGCTTTTGAACCTGGTAGTGTGGGACTTCAGGTTTCTGTACCTCCAGTACTCTGATAGTTGCCAGAAGATAGCGTACCCGGAAATAAGTTGCCCCTGTACCGGGCGGGCTTCATCCGGTTTCACCCATAACCCAAAGTCATGCACTTCGTGACGTGAAATGGAACCTGACAGCTGTCCCTGACGCGGAACAGCATCTGCACGACAGCGGATATAATGGGCTACGGGCAATATAACCGAGACAGCGGGAGTGATGGGCGATTGTTCTGAGATAGTTATTGTATCGATGGACTGAAAGGACTATTACGTCATAAAACACATAAATAAGAAAGGTAGCACGAGCAAATCTGCAGATGCTGGAAATAAGCAAAAACACAAAATGCTGGCAGAACTCAGCAGGCCAGACAGCATCCACGGGAGGAGGTAGTGACGACGTTTCGGGCGACTGCATCGGCGCTGCTTCCTGCACACATGCTGAGTTCATCGACTTCATTAACTATGCCTCCAACTTTCACCCCGCCCTCAAATTCACCTGGTCTATTTCCGACACCTCCCTCCCCTTTCTAGATCTTTCTGTTTCGATCTCTGGAGACAGCCTATCCACCGATATCTACTACAAACCTACAGACTATCACAGCTAACTAGACTATTCCTCCTCCCACCCTGTCTCCTGCAAAAATGCTATCCCTTTCTCTCAATTCCTCCGCCTCCGCCTCATCTGCTCTCAGGATGAGGCCTTTCATTCCAGGACAAAGGAGATGTCTTCCTTTTTTAAAGAAAGGGGCTTCCCTTCGTCCACTATTAACTCTGCCCTCCATCGCGTCTCCCGTATTTCACGCACCTCTGCTCTCACCCCATCCCCCCGCCAACCCACTAGGGATAGAGTCCCCCTGGTCCTCACCTATTACCCTACCAGCCTACAGATCCAATGTATAATCCTCCGTAACTTCCGCCACCTCCTACGGGATCCCACAACCAGACACATCTTCCCCTCCCCCCCACTCTCCGCAGGGATCACTCCATACGCGACTACCTTGTCCATTTATTCCCCCCCCATCCCTCCCCACCGACCTCCCTCCAGGCACTTATCCCTGCAAACGGAAGAAGTGCTACACCTGCCCCCACACTTCTTCCCTCACCACCATCCCAGGCCCCAGACAGTCCTTTCAGGTGAGGCACCACTTCACCTGCGAGTCAACTGAGGTGATATACTGTATCCGGTGCTCCCGATGTGGCCATTTATACATTGGGGAGACCCGCCGCAGACTGGGAGACCGTTTCGCCGAACACCGGCGCTCAGTCCTCCAGCAGTGGCGGGATCTCCCTGTGGCCACACACTTCAATTCCACAGACTACTCCCACTCCGACATGTCTGTCCATGGCCTCCTCTACTGTCAAGATGAGGCTACACGCAGGTTGATGGAGCAATACTTTACCTCTCGCCTAGGTAGCCTCCTACCTGCTGGCATGAACATTCAACTCACAGACCTCCGTTGATACCCCTGCCCCCCCTTAACCCATCCCTATCTATAATTTTAGTCTGCTTCTCCTTCTCTCTCTTCCCCCCCCTCACTATAATCTCCCGCTCAGCCCTACTTTTCTTTTTCTTTTATTTCCCATAATTCCCACCTTCCCCTAGCCCATTTCCCTTCAGCCTATCACTTCCCAGCTCGCTACTTCATCCCTCCCCCCACTTCTTATCCCCCCTCGACCATCGCATGCTACTTCATTCCTGATGAAGGGTTTCGACCCGAAACGTCGTCACTACCTCCTCCCGTGGATGCTGTCTGGCCTGCTGAGTTCTGCCAGAATTTAGTGTTTTTTTAAATAAGAAAGGTTTAGGACGCAGCTAAGGAGAAACATTTTTACCAGACAACATCTTGTAAACGTGTAGAAATATTTACCCACGGCAGCTGTAGACCCCGTCTCATTTACTATAACGAAGAGACATTTCCACAGCAGGGGAATTAAGAATGATCGGGAAAAGGCCGACTGGTGAAGCTAGGTCCACAGTCTTGTCAGCAATGAAATTATTGTATGGCGGAGCAGACTCGAGGGACTAATTGGCCTACTCCTGCTCCCATTTCTTAATGTTCTTATGAATGGCATAGTATTCCCGTTTGCAGCGTGGGATCTCTGCCTGCCGTCATCCTGGCAACGAGACGGGCGGGCGCAATTTGGAGCTCTCACATTCTTTCACTCCAGTTTGCGGTGGTAGTGGGCTCCGATTCAAACGGGCGATAGGGTGGGACCCAGAAAGAGCACTGTTAATGCTCCGATCAGCAAAAGTTCGAGAAGTGCGTTGAGGACGGGTGCGCTCTTTGTTTCCGTGCTTTGAAAAGCGTGTACTTAAATTAACTATGAAAAAAAAAGTGAAGTGCAAACGCCGTAGCAACGCGCGCAGTATTCAAAATGCCAAAGGCATCAGGGATTGTGCCAACCCACAGTCAATAAAACGTAATGGGCCATTGAACCCATCGTTTTCATGCCGACCTTTTTGAGCATCTACACTAACCTTATTTTCTCAGATAGGTATGTGTTCTTCCATGCCTTGCTCATTGTTTCTGTGTAAAATGAGTTTAAAAAATAGTTATTAAATCTGTATCCACCGCTTCCTTTGGAAGCGGGATCCATATTTCAACCCTTCGCTTCGCGAAAAAAAAGTTAATTCTCGCATCCGGCTTAAAACTCCTTTCTCTCAATTGAAAACAGTCCCACCCTAATATCCGTATCCTATTGGAATTTAAGATTGGAACCTTGCACCTGTTATACTTTGGAGTGCTTATTTACCTAGGATCTGCCCTTTCCTGTAGCTCAGGACGAACAAACTTGGACCATAAGACAGAGGAGCAGAATTAGGCCATTCTATCCAGACTGATTTATTACCTCTCTCAAGCCCATTTTCCTGCCTTTCTCCCGAAACCTTTGACGCTCTTAGTAATCAAGAACTTATCAACCTATGCTCCAAATATTTCAAATAACTATAGCCTCCACAGCAGTCTGTGGCAATGAATTGCACAGATTCACCACCCCCTGGTTTAGGGAATTCCTCCTTATCTCTGTTCTATATGGACATCCCTCTATTATGAAGCTGTGCTCTTTGGTCCAAGACTCCCCAGTAGAAGAACTGTCCTTTCCACGTACACAGTAACAAGGCCTTTGAATATTTGTTAGATTTCAATGAGAATCCAACTCATTCTTCCAGCGTGTACAGGCAGAGAGCCATCAGACGTTTCTTAAATTTGCAAAGTTTGAGAAGCATTTATAAAGGCAGATTAACAGACTCAGTAAAGACATTATATGGTCCATATCCCAGAAGTTGTACAGGTTAATTTAGCATTATGGTCGGCACAGATACTATGGGCCGAATAGCAAGTTCTCGTGCTCTATCGTTTTGTATTCTATGTTTCTCAGATTTGGGACAAATCATTCCCAGGAGTAAAATTTGACCTTCTGTTCTGTTCCAGGGGCTTGTTCTTTGCAGGTATTTTGAAAAAGCAGGGCTAAATTTTTCTGGGAAGAAGGTGATCGAGCTGGGATCTGGCACGGGACTCGTGGGGATTCTTGCCACTCTGCTGGGTGAGTGAAATATTCGGAAGTGTTCGCACGGGAATGGAGCGACTTCAGTTGCAGGGTGGGACATGTGATTAAACGCATTGGTGTTTTAGATGGTTTCTTCAATTTATGTTAGTTTTCCCAATTTCACCACAGAAGACTAGTCACCCCTCGAATTGAATGCCACTGTTTCGAGAAGAACATAACCCCTTAAACTGGCATCCATTTACCGCAGTGCACCATAAGAAGTTCATATATGGAGTAATAATTCATAAAGATTGTCCCTCACCATAATCAATTTTCATCTCTGCTCTATAGAAAGCATCCTATGTAGACTGATCGAGGCTTGGTATTTTTAATGATCTGTACGAAGCCACAAGAAATTTTAGAGCGTTGTGGACTTGTGTATACATCTCGCAGACCAGCGTCTTCTCTGTGAACTCTGTCTGCACTTCTCACTCTCTTTGTATAGCTGCCAACAAAATTAAAGACCCCACCCATCCAAAACCACTCTCCCTTATCCCCTCTCCCATCATAACGAAGATACAAAGCCTATTTTGTTGAGAGTTTGAGGAGATTTGGTACGTCAGCAAAGACACTCGCAAATATCTCCACCGAACTCTAATTTCTACAGTTGAACGCTGGAGAGCATTCTAACCGGTGCATTACAGCCCGGCCCTGAAGCCACTGATGAACAGGATCACAATAGTTTGTGTAGAGTTGTAAATTCAGTCAGTTCAATTAAAACTACAAACTATCCGCCGTCGAGGAGATCTTCAAGTGGCGGTGGATCATGAAAGTTATCATTAAAATCCAGAAAACTATAAGACCATAAGGTATAGGAGTATCTTTAGTCCATTTAGCGCATTGGATATGCCTCAGCATTTCGGTCCTGCACAGGATTGAAAGAAGCAGCGGTCGAAAGTCTCCGCCCTCCAGTGGGGTGAAGACCACGGGAACTTTACGTCGGATTATGACGTCATCCTGGGTTCTGATTTAGTCGGCTCCATCTTGGGTACCAGCCTACAAAGTACCCAGGATATCTTCGAGGAGCGGTGTCTCAGAAAGGCAGCGACCATTATTAAGGACCTCCAGCACCCAGGGCATGCCCTTTTCTCACTGTTACCACCAGGAGCCTGAAGGCACACGCGCAGCGATTCAGCAACAGCTTCTTCCCTTCTGCCTTCAGATTCTCCAATGGACATTGAACCCTTGAACGCTACCTCACATTTTTAATATATTATTTCTGTTTTTTGCACGATTTTAATCTATTCAATATACGCATACTGTAATTGATTTACTTATATATTTGTTATTATTATTATTGCATTGAACTGCTGCTGCCCAATTAACAAATTTCGCAACAAACGACCGTGATAATAAACCTAATTCTGATTCTGATCCTGATTCATCATGGTAGATCCATTTCTCTCTCTTACCCAGTCCTCCTTCCTTCTCATAGCCTTTCACTCCCGACTGATGAAGAAGTTATCCTCTGCCCTACATCCAATGACCCTGCTGAAAAAGCTCCTCTTCTTCTCTGTTCTAAATGGACGTCCCTCTATTCTGAAGTCTCTGGTCCTAGACTCCCCACTACAGAGTCATCTCCTTTCACATTACCTCTATCCGGGCCTTTCAATTGGTTTCAATGAGATTCCCAGACCATGGACCTGCAATGAATGAGGGGTACCTAATAATGTGGCCACAGAGTGTACATGAATGCCATGCAAAGCCAAGTATGGTAAATATGGCAATAGCAATTTATGAATTTGCTAAATATCTTGCCTTGACCAACAAAGCCTCCTTCTTTTCTGCAGATGTGATGGATACACAGGTGTGATTTTGTCTGACGATTCATTCCGCAGGTGGCGACGTGACCTTGACAGATCTACCCATGGTTCTGAATCAGGTGGAGGAAAACGTTGCGAAGAATATCCCGTCGACCATGATGCAGCGGTCGAAGGTCTCCGCCCTCCAGTGGGGTGAAGACCACGGGAACTTTACGTCGGATTATGACGTCATCCTGGGTTCGGGCGTCGTCTACTACCGGCGACATTTCCAATTTCTGATCGACACTCTCCTGTATCTCAGCAACGAAGGGACCGTCATATACCTGAGCTCCTCCATGTGCCACGATACTGGGGCTATTGACTTTCACGAGAATATAGTCCCACAGCATTTTAATTCCGAAATTGTGGACAGAATCGATTCGAAAGATGTAAGTGTGTTCAAAATCACCAGGAAGCACACTACATTTCAGTAATCGTTAGATGCATTTCTTAACTAAATACACGAGCCGGATAACAGAATAATAAAACTCCCGATTATATGGCATTAGAACGCTATTAGTGCCGGGCGAACTGATTTCCCGATTATCGCTGGATGGAATTTGAATTCATTTTACTAAGACTTTATCTAATAGTGTACAATAAATTTGTCTGGACAGCCGGTTACGTTAAAGATGGTGGGAACCGTGGACACCGGTTTTAATGGGAACGCTTGAACCGGGGACCGTGTGATTTCAGAGGAAGTGGGAAACTGATCAATGTGGACTTTGAAAGGAGCTTAGGAAATGGCCACCAAGTGGGCTGAAATGGAATGAGAAATGAGAAAATGTCCGCGATTTCAAATGCAACGAGAAGCAGGAGCTCATTGAGTTTAAAGGGAGCGTGAAACTGGTCACAATCGAATTTGAAGGGAGTGGGAAAAGTCCACCGGCGAGTTTAAAGGGAGGGAGATACCAGGTCCTGCTGATTTAAAAAAAGCTTGGGACATATGGCCCCATTAGTTTTAAATGGAAATAGAAGGGGAGCCCCAGTGTTTTCAATGGACCATGGAAAATATGGCCTTAACACGTTTGAATACATCGAGAGTAATAGTACTCTGACCTCTTGAGAGGGTGGGTGGAGAAATAGGACCCGGCAAGTCAAGCCCCGAACCTCTTGTCCAGGTCCACATTTGATTTGGTCTGGAAAGTGTCACTGACAGAGAACAGGAATAAAGACCCGCCACCAGTCGAACTCTTGCTTCTTCTACTGTTGCCGACGCCATCCCGTGCTTCCGTGAATGCGGGGAGACATTTCCCATGTCCAAAATCGTGTTAGCTTCTTCCTGTACTGCACCCGGAAACATACTATTGAAACGTAATAAAACCCACCGTGAATCCGTGCACAGAAACAATAAATTGGCTTTCATCACATCTCACGTTTCTCTCGAATGAGAACGGACTATTCAGCCCACTGAGATAGTGGCATTCCACGGATCCCATTCGTCGCATTCACATGTATTATATCCCTTTAAGTGAGGGTTCCCCAATTAGTTTTCCACAAGGGCCAAATTATGTCAAGCATGCCAAGCCCAGGGCCGAAACGTCCAGGGATTTTTTTTTCATTGCGCCAGTTAGTTGTTTTATGGGCAGATGTTATCGTTGCTGCTATTATTATTATTATTATTATTATTATTATTATTATTATTATTATTAGTAGTAGTAGTAGTAGTAGTAGTAGTAATTTAGGCCTGGGATTCTCAAAGCCTGTTTTGTAGGTCACACAAGAACAAAAAGCACTCTTGAAACAAAATAAGCCCAAAACTAACCATATTTAATATTCAGTAATCGTTAGATGCATTTCTTAACTAGCTATCACAGCTGTCAGCTGTCACATTGAGAACTCATCTGGGACTGTATATATCACAGACACACACACACACACACACACACACACACAACACACACACACACACACACACACACACACACACACACACACACACACACACACACACACACACACACACACACACACACACACACACACACTCACAAAACATGGTAGTCTTCGCCACTTCTCTTCCAAAGAACATTTCTCTTACACACAAAGAGATTTAGTAGTACTGCCTTTTCCTCTGTTTCTGTTCTCTCATTTAATCTATTTGTTCTTTTTAATTAAGCCATGTAGCATTTGAAGTATGAAGTGTAGCTGTAAATGAAATTATCAGTATTATTGTTGCTGTAATATTATTATACTACAATAACATTGACAAATGGACAAAAATAAACTGATTCACTCACCAATCAGGGAGAAGTGATAGCGACGGGATGAGACAATCTTTCTGATGTCGAGCCTATAGTCTGTTGTGGCAATCCTGAGGCACTGGCCAAGATGTGCATTGGAGAGTCTGTTTCTCTCCTGGTTCTTGACAGGGTTCGTTTAAGAAAACGATGACTCACATATGTACGTGGAGGGGAACAGTGTGAGTAGCAGCATTGCAATAGCTCTCGTGGTTTTGAATAGAGCTTTGGGAACCACGTTGATCCAAATGTCACTCACCCCAGCGTCCTTGTGTTGTGCTTTCAGAAAATCAGATATTCCCATTTCCAAGACCTCCATCTGAAGAGTTGCCTCATCTATGGAAGGCACCAGCCTTTTGGCTTCTGCAGTCCACTGGCCCTCAGCCGAAACGGAGAACGGCTGTGTCAGGAAGTGAAGGACGTCACCTGAGAGTTTAGGGGAGCTTTCAAATCGTTCCATGAAGTTTTCTGCCAGGCTTGTCAGGAAATCCTTCATCACTGGATCCTCCCGCATTTCGTTCTTCACGCAATGCTCCCGCAGACGTGTAAAGTGCAACTTTCTCCCGTGAATGTCGCACGCTCTACGGGGGCCTAGGTCAAGTGCACGGTGTGGGATGAGGTTAAAATAAATTAGAGCAGCGCGAGCTTTATTTACATGTTAAGACAGGTGCGTTCACGTAAGTGCTAATGGGTCGGCGCGTCCAGTCATTTGGTTCTCGTGGTCCGAACCCGGCCCGCGGTCTGCCTATTGGAGTTGTCTGCTGTAAGGTTTCCTCTCTCACCCGTTTGAAACATTATTCCGGCAACAGGTCACACCACAGTAGACAATTATATTTCCATGACGCACCTTGTTGGGAGTGGGCAGTGGCGGGTGTGAGGGGTGTTGGAAAGGGTACATTTACCTGACCCTTGGCGGTCAATCTGCCTGAGAAGAACGAAGGTGGGACTCGTTCCTGCGTGATAGGAGCAATGAAGTGGTGGCTTCCGTGGTTCATGAAGCAGGTTTCCCGCAATTCATGAAAGGATGTCGACGAGGATTTCAATCGTCAAGGCGGAGAAGGTTAGGGGCCAAGGCTCAGAGTTCAAAATAAATTTATTATCAAAATACGTAGACTATTTACTGCCCTGAGATTGACTTTCTTTCAGGTTTTTACAATGGAACAAAGAAACACAATGGAATCAATCAAAAATTGCACACAAACAAAGGGATAAACCTCAAGAGTTAATGAGTAGGATCGATAGAGATTGGCACATGATGCTGGGCATGCAAATGGTGGGCCAATGGGCGTAAAGGACTCCGAGTCTAGCCTCACTCCCACAGCTTCACAAAAATGCAAGAGATGGAAGCCATTCTTCTCTCTTTATTAATTCATCATGGACCCTGGTGTAAATGTAAAATAGTTGGCTTTATTCGAATCAATAATACAATTTTAATTCTGTAAGTGGGAGTGTGACATCCTGAGGTGCATCTGAATTTTCTTAAGAACCCTTCAATTTACTGCAATTTTTATCAGGAAGGACCCCCCCCCCACCATCCAGGCTATGTTCTCTTCCTGCCATTGCGTTGGGAAGGAAGCCGAGGAATCTTAGTTTCAGGAACAGCTATTACCCTTCAACCACCAGGCTCCTGAACCAGAGTGGATAGCTTCACTCATCGCATATCTAAACTGAAAATCTATATCTCGTGTACTCAGTACCTATTTAGCAATCTATACATTCATTTATTTATCTTTTTATACATTTTCCTATTGTATATTTCCTTATCTGCCTATTTATTTATTCCTTTATCTCTTATTGTTATTGTTGTTGTAAAACCATTTTCTTTAGCTCAAACACGTAAACCCTGATGTGCGAACATAGCCGAGCACCCTCATGTTTCAGTTGCTACATTCGGACTATTCTAGTGCAGTTTTCTTATTATGGCTTTCTGAAGAATTAAATGGATATTACTTTGAAGCCCTAATCATTTAATGCTATTATGTAGTGATTTTGGGATAATACCAGTTGCAGATGTTACTATTGGAACAATGTAAACTCTGTTCATGTTCCAAAGTCTTTCAATTTTCTCTTTTAATTCAGCATATTCCTGGTGTTTTTCACTTATTGATTTCTGTATGTTATGTGTGTTTGGAATGACAATATCTACGAAGTAAGTTGTCCTTGCTTATTTATCCTGTATTATTATACACCGATGGTTAATATAGACTGCTCTTTCACAATAACAGATCAGACGTAGTTCAATCTGAGGGATCCTGACTCTAAAACTGGATCAGCTTGTATTAATAGTAAGGTATGATATCTTTTGTATTTTAAAGGAAGGTTTTGGCAAATGATGTTTGCCACTTGGTTGTGTCCGTGTAAGTAATCAGATTGAGTTAAACTGCTACAGGATGCTGCAGAGTGTGGATTGTTTCTGGTCTTTCTTGGCATTTTCTACATTTATCATCATCTGTTGGTCCTTTATTATATATTTTTGATAATTTTGTGTTAACCACCTGGTCCTATATTGCCATAAGGAACCCATCTGTTTGTGTGAAGAGGTCTCCAACTCTGTGCCGGGCGTTCGACTCTTCCTTCTTTTTCTTCTTCTTCTTGTTCTTGTTCTTTTTCTTGTTCTTGTTCTTATTCAAATCGTGGGTCCTGGCGTAGCCAAGCATGTTCATTTGTCAATTGCTAGGAACTTTCGGACTATTCTAGTGGACTATACGAATGTTAAAAGGACTTGGTAGAGTGGATACGGAGTGAATATTTCCTATGGTGGGGGCATCCAGAACTAGAGGGCAGAGCCTAAAAATCGAGAGGCTCAAGCTGGTAAGACCTGAGGTGCGGGATTAACCAAGCACACTCATTCCTCAATTGCTATGAGCTTTCGCAATATCCTACCAGTGTTTAGTATTATGGCTCTCTGAACATATCCGTGCATTGCGTTGTAAGCCTCATTGTTTAATACTATTCGTAGTGACTTTAGTGTCTTCTGTATGTTTGTATTTTAAAGCAGAACCTTAGTGAATGACGTTTTCCACTTGATTGTGCCCGTGTAAGTAATCAGATGGAGTCAAACTGCTGTAGGGTCCTGTAAAGTGCTGGTTTGTTTCTAGTTTCTCTTGCCATTTTCTGCACTGTTCGCCTTAACGTTAGTTAGTTATTTAGTGCCTGCTACGCTGCCGATTTTTAGGGCAGCACTGAAGTTCCTCCATCTCTGTTTGTATTTCGTCATCTTCCCTATTGTACTCCAGGAGTGGTTCAGGGTCCTCATTTCTGACTCTCTGCTACGTCGCCAGATTGTCATGGGCCTCCCGCATTTCCTCCACCTTTCAGGAGTTCAATGAAATGCTTTCTTGATGATGGACTTGATATCTCTTCTCATCACATGCCCAATACATCTCCAGCGTTCCCGCGTGATGGTGTCCATGTCCTCTTGATGAAACTGAAGGAACAGGGCATGGTGTGGGATCTTTCCAGGACAGAAAATGGGGAGGATCTTTCGGAGGTTCATTGTGCAGAATAAAGTCATTCTCTGTCATGCGGTAGCATTCTGACAGGCCTACGATTGAGCAGTGAAACTATGTTCATGTGTTCCTTAACTACTCTATTCTAGGAACCTAAAACATGATTATAAATTAACGGGAGATCCTAAGCATTTAAAGTGGCCACGCTAGCTATCGGTTCTCCGGAGTGTTAGAGCGTTTAGATCTCGGAAGCTGGCATGGTTGGGAGCGTCTCGTCGGTAATAGTTTTGTTACAACGTTTGCAAACCATGCGAAGGTAGGTGGCGAGGGAGGTACTTTTGAAGGAAGTGGAGAGGAGAGAGAAGGACCTAGATTAGGATAATAGGTAAATAAGTGGCAGATGGAAGTTTATGGTCCTGCACTTTGGTGGAAGAAATGAAATGGTAGACTATATTCTAAATGGAGGGAAAATTCAAAAACTGTGATGCGCAAAGGGTCTCGGGAGTCATCGAGCAGCATTCCCTAAAGGTTAATTTGCAGACTGAGTCTGTGGTGAGGAGGTAAATGCGATGTTGGCATTCATTTCAAGAAGACGAGAATATTAAAACAAGGATGTAATGTTGAGGCCGTATAAAGCACTGGTGAGGCCTCACTTTGAATATTATGAGCAGATTTAGGCCTCATCCTAGAAAGGATGTACCGGCACTGGACAGCGTTCAGAAGAGATTCACGAAAATGAGTCCAGGGTTGTACGGCTTGTCATATGAAGAGGGTTGGATGGTTCCGGGGCTGTATTCATGAGAATGGTTAAAGGGTGACAGAATTGAAACCTATGAAACATTGAAAGGCGGTGATAGAAATGATGTGGAGAAGATATTTCCCATGGTGGGATTGTCTAGAAGGAGAAAAGAGGAGCTTCCTCTTAGGATTGCGATGAGAAGGAATTTCTTGAACCAGGGAATAGTGAATCTGTGGAAACTGTTGTCACAGACGACTGTGGAGGCTAAGCCTTTACGTATATTTAAGGCAGAAGTTCATATATTCTTAATTACTCAGGTACGAGAAATACGGAGAGAAGGCAAGAGATTGGGGCTGAGAGGGAAATGGATCAGCCGTGATGAAATTACGGAGAAAACTCGACGAGCCAAATAGTCGAATTCTGCCCCTATATCTTATGGTCTTATGGTCTTATGGTACTTAATAAAGTGAACAATGAGTAGATACCCACACATGTACAGATACAGTGCTAAAGAACACAGATATTTGCTTTTAGAAGGTGGTGTACGGGTGTACGGGAATAGAGAATCTACTTAGTGTATATTCTGCCTTATGCATCTACCTTGAGAAGGAGGAATATTAACATGATGCCAGGCAGCAAACTAAAATACGGATAAAATATGTTATCGGAGAATTTGTGCGAAAATCAGGGTTGTTGTGTGGAGACCAGATCAACGTTTATTTGTTAAATGCCTGTTTGTATGTGCCTAAAACCGATGGTGCCAATACTGAATTGGAGTATCTTTATCGGAATTAGACAGATTTGACCTTTGTTGCAGTTTTGGAGATCACTAGTATAAAGATATGATTGGTAAGATGCGGCGCAACAGGAGAGGTAGGGGTTGATGGGCAGATGGAGCAGGCGTCTCTATTCGAAATTTTCAGTCCTGATGCAAGGTTCATGATTGACAATTGGGGCAGAACTTTCTGCTAACATACTGTACGGCGCTCAGTGGTACCATCTCCAGGTTACAATTATTTCTCCCTGTGAATTATTCAAACATCTACTTAAACCAATCGCCAAATAAATGGCAGAACTCATTTAGCGAGGAATAGTGCAGAAAACAAGAATGAACTTCTGTGGATTTATAAGGCATTGGCCTGACCACATTTGGAATGTTTCTCCTGTATTTTATAAAATGTTCTGCAGACAGGGAGTCTTGTGGAAATACTCATGAATGAAGCCTGGCATGAAAGATTTGACGTATGAGGAGCGTTTGATGTCTCTAGCCTGTTATCCACAGATTTCAGAATGATAATGTATCTCACTGCAACTGACCAGATTTACTCATTGTTACCGGTAGGACTAGAATAGACGCGGAGAGAATGTTTCTATTAGTTGGAGAGTCTAATGTCCCTGAACCCAGCCGCACAATAAAGAGGCTTCACTGTCAAACAAAAGTGAAGAGAATTCCTTCAGCCAGACGGAGCTGAATCAGTGGAATATGTTGCCCAATACGGGGTGTTGAAGACAAGTCAGAGAATTTCGGGACATTTTATGTGCCAGCTAAGACTAGCAAATTTCTAAAACTGTACCGTGGAGAGCAGTCCGACTATCAGTGAATGGCGGATCAGACTCGATAATCGTCATGTAGTAATTCTGCACGTATACATCAGTGATCATGTCATGTTTGACAAATCTTGTTGAATTTTTTGAAGAGGTTACTAGGAAAGTTGACGAGGGTAAAGCAGTGGATGTTGTTTATATGGACTTCAGTAAGCCCTTTGTCAAGGTTCTACATGGAAGGTTAGTTAGGAAGGTTCAATCGTTAGGTATTAATATTGAAGTAGTAAAATGGATTCAATAGTGGCTGGATGGGAGGTGTCAGAGAGTAGTGGTGGCTAACTGTTTGTCAGGTTGGAGGCCGGTGACTAGTGGTGTGTCTCAGGGGTCTGTATTGGGTTCAATGTTCTTTGTCATATACATTAATGATCTGGATGATTGGGTGATAAATTGGATTAGTAAGTATGCAGGTGATACTAAGATAGGTGGCGTTGTGGATAATGAAGTAGGTTTTCAAAGCTTGCAGAGAGGTTTAGGCCAGTTAGAAGAGAGGGCTGAAAGATGGCAGATGGAATTTAATGCTGATAAGTGTGAGGTGCTACATTTTGGTAGGACTAATCAAAATAGGACATGCATGGTAAATGGTAGGGCATTGAGGAATGCAGTAGAACAGAGTGATCTACGAATAATGGTGCATAGTTCCCTGAAGGTGAAATCTCATGTGGATAGGGTGGTGAAGAAAGCTTTTGGTATGCTGACCTTTATAAATCAGAGCATTGAGTATAGGAGTTGGGATGTAAAGTTAAAATTGTACAAGGCATTGGTGAGGCCAAATTTGGAATATTATGTACAGTTCTGGTCATCGAAATATAGGAAAGATGTCAACAAAATAGAGAGAGTACAGAGAAGATTTATTAGAATGTTACCTGGGTTTCAGCACCTAAGTTACAGAGAAAGGTTGAACAAGTTAGGTCTTTATTCTTTGGAGCGTAGAAAGTTGAGGGGGGACTTGATAGAGGTATTTAAAATTATGAGGGGGATAGATAGAGTTAACGTGGATAGGCTTTTTCCATTGAGAGTAGGGGAGATTCAAACAAGACGACATGAGTTGAGAGTTAAGGGGCAAAAGTTCAAGGGTAACACGAGGGGGAGCTTCTTTACTCAGAGAGTGGTAGCTCTCTGGAACGAGCTTCCAGTAGAAGTGGTAGAGGCAGGTTCGATTTTGTCATTAAAAAATTTGGACAGGTATATGGACAGGAAAGGAATGGAGGGTTATGGGCTGAGTGCAGGTAGGTGGGACTAGGTGAGAGTAAGCGTTCGGCATGGACTAGAAGGGCCGAGATGGCCTGTTTCCGTGCTGTAATTGTTATATGGTTATACGGTTATATGACGATTATATGATCGTATCTGAGACAATCTACAGTCTCCTGTGAAATAATCCGTTCTGACCCTCAGTCAATGTGGAGTCTATCGTCGGATACAGAATAACATGTATACACAGTTGGATTTAAACCTTCACTTGCAGCAGCATCATAATAACAGAGCAGCGGAGAAGCAGAATTTCGGGAGAAACAGTGTTACAAGCAAATAATAGAAAACTTTTACCAGAACAAAATAGAAATAGAACAAAGGAAAAACAAACAAAATGCACCTTAGTGGCAAGCGATCAGAATGTCAATTTTACTAATCTGCAGTGCTTACGGTTTTGATGATTGATTCGTGAACCGAATAGTTGAAGAGTAAAATCTGCTGCTGGCAATAGGACATGATCAGATCCCATCTCGATGAAGCATGAGTGAACGGACTGCGGGAGGTAAAGTCCAGTATAATCAGCCGGGTGCACCGGAATTGCCTAACATAGGCAGAAAAGTTTTGAGATCTACGGTAATCTGTGGTCTTGTCGCATTAACTTTACTTCTAAGAACACTTCACACAGAGGCAAGAACAATGGTTGTGACTGCGAATTGATATTGCTAAGTTACTTACATAACTGGAAGATCACTTTGCCTGGGTACATCACTGCGCAGAGCAACTGCACCCTAAACTCACGCTGAGTCACTGCATAAATCCACGTGTTTGTGCAGGTACTAAGGAGTTGCAGCATCGTTGATAAATGTGCCGGGATGAAAAGCGGGTTTGATGTGGCCATATAAACGACATTGCCCGAAATGCGTACGTAAAACCTCAGCCCAACATGTGCACCCCAGAACAGTATGAAACTACCACTGATGCTGAAGAGTAAGATGATGGATTTCCTTCGGTTTTTCAGCTCTGCATCCTCGACATTCTCACAATGGCTGCGGCCTCGGAGCGCTCGCCTCAGTCGGCTGGCCGATAGAATACGCCTGGCCGTTAGAGCGTTGAGCAACAAAATGAGAACAAATGGAGCACAAGGGGTTAATATAAAGTGCAACATTTCAAATGCGCCCCATGAAATGGAGGCCAAGAAGGTCTCAGACAGTGCACAGTACCAAGGAACATTGTTAATAATGTAGATGTGTTCAAACAAATAAAACCAAGGTGCGCTCTCTGCGGAGCCCAGAACACACACAATCCCTATGACCACATTCGCCGTCTTCTCGGTGCAATATTTTCTCTTCATTTTCTCAAAACAAATGGCCACAAATCGATCAAAGGTGAAGGCGACCGTCAGCCAGACAGAAAGGAAGTTGCTTGCATATTCCGCAACGGTCAAGAGCCTGCAGACGGGAGTAATGGACAGAAAAGAATCTTTAAAGTGAAATACACGTGTCCACTTCAACACTGGATTCGATATAACGACCAGGAGATCGGCCGCTGCCATTCCCACCAGGTAGCGAGTGACACAGCTGGTGAGGCCGCATTTTCCCCGGGATAGAATCACAATCGCCGCCACGTTCACTACAAGAAAGAGAACAGGGTTCAGAGGCTTTGCTGATCAGTATTAAGCCAAAGCAACGCTCACAGAATTCCAACATTGCTGCAAATGAATGACAATTTAAACAAAACTGTAGAGACTGGAAATAGGAAATATAAGCCGGAAGTATGCAAAGAATGATTAGATCTCCAAGACCAGCGGAAGGCAAATGAAAACTTTCGTCTTTAGCATTCATCGGAAGCAACAGTAGAAGAATATTAGAGCAGCAGTAAGCTACCAGAACGTTGACGATTCTGGCAATTCATTATGATCTTGGGTGATGCACGTTAGTCTCTATTTGTTTTCAAGACTCATTTATCTGCTAGGGAAATACTTATGTATAAGAACGTTAAATATACGCGATGAATATATATGGGTCACTAGCAGGGATCGCAGAGACTTTAGCAACTGAAACAAAATAGAAGATTTATTACCAAAACAAAACAACCATCAAAACTAACAGAAAGCAGAAGAACTTGAATCTCTCAGAATACACAGAAGAACTCGGTCTGAACTTCACCAGACAGGGAATCACAGCGACCGAGCAAAGAAGGGTTGGCACGCTCCCAGCCCCTGAAGTAGACCCTGCTGCATGAAGGAATGCAGGACATTGAAACTAACGTACTAATTAAATTACCCCAAGTAGAATGATACTGATGAATTCAAAGAGATCCTAAAATTCAAATAAGAAACCGACAAAACAAAGAGAAAAATCAGAACTAGTCTAAAGGCAAATAATTAGATCTAAAAGATAAACGATATATGTACATTGCACACCCACAAGAAATAATGAGAAAATACAGGCCACTTACAAACTGACACAAAAATCTTTTTAAAAACAAAATCGACCCCCTGATTGTTGCAGATTAGCTGTCCAACGCCATAGTCATACGGTGTTCCTGAAAATCAGGGCAAAATAATCTTTGCACTTCATTAATAAATTGTCTGGCCGTTTATTTTGTATCCATAGGTGAAATCATCTCATCCTCTATCTTGTCCAGGTCACTTGCGCCTGTATGTGCATGAATTAAATCATTACTTGGGAACTCAGATAAAACAGATTAAAATATCGAGCTTTCAATAGACAATAGTCAATAGACAATAGGTGCAGGAGTAGGCCCTTCGAGCCAGCACCGCCATTCAATGTAATCATGGCTGATCATCCACAATCAGTACCCCGTTCCTGCCTTCTCCTCATATATCTTTCTTGATATAACATACCCCAGACCTCAGAAACCAGTCCTTCAGGCTTCCACCGATGCTGCTATATCCTTTTATTTTAGTAAAGGCTCCTCAAAACTGTTCACGCGACTCCTAATGTGTCCTCACTAGCAACCCATACAAATGCAACAAAATCTCCCATAAACCACCCGCACACAACATGTCGTTTTCCTTCCTATTATTTGTAAGGAATACGTATAAAATTATATGACACGTGCAGCAGAGCACTAGGACCTTCAGAATTTTACTTATTGCCTCCTGTTACTCGTCATCAGGGATTCAGAGGTCCCCTGTATCGAGCACATCCACACAGAGGCGATTTCCAGGAAGGCGATTTTCATCATCAGAGACTCGTCATGCCTTCTTCTTGTTGCCGTCATCAGGCAGGAAGTACTGGACAGTGATGATCTGTGCATTAAGGCTCAGCAACATCATCATTCATAATGTAATCAAGTTCTCAAAATAATTGAAAAAGCATAATCTTACGTTGGAAAGTATTAATCGCAGCTTACGCTAATGTTATATCTATTTATTTTGTGGTATACATTATATATAATTTATCTTCATTTAAGCTTATGCAGTTCGGCTCGCCTGAATATACGTTGCTGCTTCTTTAAAGCGCAGTTGTGTTTCGGGTATGTATGAGACGGGCAATAAACTTTTTTGGATAACAATCCGCTTTTAGTTTATCTTGTCGGAGTGCGAAACGCCATATTCCCCGCAATGTCACATTAGAGAATCATTATATCGTCACCACAATACGCCATTCTAACCATATTCGCATTATAAG
Source organism: Hemitrygon akajei (assembly GCF_048418815.1). Classification (NCBI taxonomy): domain Eukaryota; kingdom Metazoa; phylum Chordata; class Chondrichthyes; order Myliobatiformes; family Dasyatidae; genus Hemitrygon; species Hemitrygon akajei. Next base: position 21,191,922 of record NC_133147.1, on the reverse strand, counting down.
GACACTTGGAACCAGTTTAATTCGACGAGGCAATTCATGTAACCACTGAACAATTTGGTGTGAAGAACAGTCAGAGTGGTATACCACTAATTAGCACCATCCACACAAAAAATACCCAGCTTTCCCACTTTGTGTTTCGGTTCCGTAACCAGCTTTCAATCCTGAGCATTTTAAATCCGAGACGAACTCAACAAACAAGCAGTAATATGGGGTGAAAGTAAATTCGGTGATCAAAATAGACCGATGTGCAAAAGCAATTGAATTTATTAAACACACTACTTTAATCCTGCCGGATTGAACGATAGAGGATGTTTAAGATTCTGCTTTTCTCCGGTTGAAATTAAAGTCTCGAATTTAGAAATGAAGCAGCGAGGGAAACATTTCTAGTTGCAGAACTGCAGAGCGCTTTATCTCCTTTTACCTGGCACTCCAACGCAGGCTAGAACGGGGTAGTAAATGGCCTCTATGCGGTGCATTAGAAGATATGCCATCCTGATCAGAGGCAGCAACTCCTGTTAACTGTAAACCGTAGTCGCGACATGCAGTTTGATTTGATACATCATAAGCAGCCCTGATATACATAAAAAAAAACTATTCTCCACTGACTTGGTGATAATATTCATTAACTTAATTTGTTACCGTCTCCTAAACAAACATTATGTCAGCATCAGTTACCTTTGTGAAAACAGCATAGCTTTAACATGCTACACATATTCACGAAAATGTCTGTAGTTGGTAAATACCGTGGACAATTCCAACCATCCAAAATATTTCGCTTTTGTTTGTAGAATTTCTCAGCATATATTTAGCCGCTGCTGATTCTGGGAAATGAAAAAATAATGCTGATTTTGGCAATTGCGTTTCCAGAAGGGGTATTTCCCTTCAATAATTTTGTCCATGGGCCAACCTGCACAACCCGAAACACGACGGCATTGTGGCGATACGATAGCCACTTTCACCATGCTTCAGTAGAAAGAAACATAACTTTGCTCAAATTATAAAAAAACACGAAATGCTGGCAGAACTCAGCAGGCCAGACAGCATCTATGGGAGGAGGTAATAACGACGTTTCAGGCCGAAACCCTTCATCAGGAGTGAAGTAACATGGGATGGTCGAGGGGGGATAAGAAGTGGGGGGAGGGATAAAGTAGAGAGCTGGGAAGTGATAGGCTGAAGGGAAATGGGCTGGTGGAAAGTGGAGAATTATGGGAAATAAAAGAGAAAGAAAGGTAGTGCTGGGGGGAGAGATTATAGTGAGGGGGGAAAGAGAGAGAAAGAGAACCAGACTAAAATAATAGATAGGGATGGGGGTAAGAGTGGGGGGCAGGGGTATCAACGGAGGTCAGTGAGTTGGATGTTCATGTCGGCAGGAAGGAGGCTACCTAGGCGGGAGATAAGATATTACTCCATCGACCTGCGTGTGGCCTCATCTTGACGGTAGAGGAGGCCATGGACAGACATGTCGGAGTGGGAGTGGTCTGTGGAATTGAAGTGTGTGGCCACAGGGAGATCCCGCCACTGCTGGAGGACCGAGCGCCGGTGTTCGGCGAAACGGTCTCCCAGTCTGCGGCAGGTCTCCCCAATGTATAAATGGCCACATCGGGAGCACCGGATACAGTACATCACCCCAGTTGACTCGCAGGTGAAGTGGTGCCTCACCTGAAAGGACTGTCTGGGTGCCTGGGATGGTGGTGAGTGAAGAAGTGTGGGGGCAGGTGCAGCACTTCTTCCGTTTGCAGGGATGAGTGCCCGGAGGGAGGTCGGTGTGAAGGGATGGGCGGGGGGGGGGATGAATGGACAAGGGAGTCACGTAGGGAGCGATCCCTGCGGAAAGCCGAGAGTGGGGCGGGGGGGGGGGGGGGGAAGATGTGGTTGGTGGTGGGATCACGTAGGAGGTGGCGGAAGTTACGGAGGATTATGCATTGGATCTGTCGGCTGGTAGGGTGATAGGTGAGGACCAGGGGTCTCTATCCCTGGTGGGCTGGCAGGGAGATGGGGTGAGGGCAGAGGTGCGTGAAATGCGGGAGACATGATGGAGGGCAGAGTTGATAGTGGACGAAGGGAAGCCCCTTTCTTTAAAAAAGGAAGACATCTCCTTTGTCCTGGAATGAAAGGCCTCATCCTGAGAGCAGATGAGGCAGAGGCGGAGGAATTGAGAGAAACGGATAGCATTTTTGCAGGAGACAGGAAATTATGTTTCCTGTTGCATATTTTTGTGTAATTTATGTTTTATTTCCCGTGTGAATGATGTGTATTTGATTTGTAATCGGCAATCTCGAAGGGGCATAATTTTAAGGGTATTACTGCAAAGTATGGAGGCCTGTGGGGTGTATCAGAGGGAAATTCTTTTTACTCAGAGAGTTGTAGGTGAATGTATCGAATTGCCATAGTTGGCATGAGAGACAGAATCATCGTCGAAATTAGTGGAATCCTGAGCTGGGCACACGGATGAAAGAAAACTGGAGCGGTATGGTGCAGACAATGGTTAGATTGACTTTGGAGTAGTTTAAAAGATCGGCACAACATTATGGTCCGAAATTCAAGTACTACGTTGTATTGTACAATATTCTATGCGCCTGTGTCTGCTGTAAGTAAGGTTCTCAATGCATATGACAATAAACTCAACATTGACTTTGACAATTGTTAGCAAGGAAGGCCAATCGGATGGCAAGTAAGAGAATCGCAAGTGTTACAGGAGCTTGTAAGCCTTACCCTATGAGAAAGCAGGCAGTTGGAGCATTTGGCAAGGCATTGCAATCTCTGCAGTACTGGGACTGCTATTTGACTCAGGTTCAGAAGTTTACCGAGATAATGCTCAGAATTAATATGCAGAGATGACTTATATCAAAGGTGATAAGAACATATGTTAGGGATTAAGACATACCGCTAAGAATCATACTATTTTCTCTTGAGTGGTAGACAATATGGGCATTATATGGATTAGTACAAAATCAGGACATGTCGGAAGAGATTACGGTCAAATGCCCAAGTACACATACGTGAAATGAATGGTCAGAAACTTCATAGTAGAGACAACACACACACACACACACACACACACACACACACACACACACACACACACACACACACACACACACACACACACACACACACACACACACACACATTCATGCTGCTTCATGACCACCAAGTCGCTCTTCTGGGTAAGTATTCAAGACGACAAATATTCGTGTACATATAGCCTGGTTCACCCTATAGATTACAAGTCCGGCATCTTGCAACCACACCTTCCATTGCAGCCCTTTTGCTTCAACTTTTGACAATATCGCAACTCCTTTATTGTCAACTTGCTTTCAGTTTCTGATTTAGCAATCTACGAACAAGCAGTGACCATCAAAACGTTTCTGTAGTTGAGAAATTCGAATACTCCGATAACTAGCAGAAACTGAGTTTGATGCTAGTGTTTCTAAGTTCCCACAGCAACACGTACGTCTATGGACTGACACGGGGGAAATTCAGAGAGGAACTGATAAATGGAACAAAGTATGTGTTTACCATGTTCAGGTTGTTGTCTAAATAGAGGAAGTGCAAATCAATTAAGCTTCTTCTCTATATCGAAACAAACATACCAGATGTTTTCACAATTATTTCACACAAACTTCCTCAGATTGAATGAATAAACAAGTTTTTGATTGAGTAAGTTGTTCTTGTTTGTTTATCCTGTAATATCATATCTAGACTGTTATTATGGATTGTCCTGTCTTCAACAATGGATCGGCCATAGTTTAATATGTGAGGCTGCAACTTTAAAACTGGCTCAAACTAGCATTTATAGTAAGGCTTTGTTTGCATTTAAAGGAAATATTTTAATGAATGATGTTTGACACTTTATTGTGTCCGTGTAAATAATCAGACTGACTTAAGCCGTTGCAGGATCCTGGAATGTGCTGGATTGCTTGTGGTTCCTCTCAGCATTTTCTGAATTTATCGCCTTGAATTTGTTGGTTCTTTTAGTAAGTATTTTTGCTTTCTTTTTGTGTTAATCACCTGGTTCTGCATTGCCACAAGGAACCACTCAATTTTTGGGAGAGGTCTCCAACTCTGAGCCAGGCTTTCAACATTTCCTTGTCGATATCGAGTCTGTTCAGATTGTGGGGATGTCGTCCACGGAGGGTCATGCCCTTCCAGTGGCTAAATTCAATAATGTGAATTACTTCATATTTCTCTGTTGTGCTTGCATTTAAATGCGTACCTCTTGTCGGAATTGCCCATGCCCGTTTGGAGTCCTGAATTGCGTTTTCGCAGATAAAAAAATACAGAATTAGAATTCATATCAGATTCTTGTCTAGGTTTGGAATCCAATTATTCTTATTCTTTCTGCTTTCTAGACAATGTTAATCTGTGTGCATTCTACTTTTTTCAAAAAACTGTCCCTTCCGTTGTTAAGTTTCTTTGTAAATTTTCCAGATCGGCAAGATCCACGATATGACGCCTATAGAACACGTTACTCTGCTTATAGAACAAGAGTTTATTGCTTTTTCGTTATTTTTACTATTGAGCTCTGTTTGGCAGATTTTCTTAATCCTTCAATTATATTCAGTCGGAAGTTTTCCATTTTTTGCACTATGATCTGTTTTCTTTGCTTATTGATATCCCAAATAAATATATGTTTCATATTCAGCCACTGGTTGCATTGTATCCAGCCTGCTGCTCCGCGTTGAATTCTACTAGGTCTATTATGCTTTTTTTATGTATCATGTCTTGCATTTATCTAGTACAGACATCGTGTTTATATCTTTTGTATATAGTTCTCCTATGTGACTAATTGCTTTGGCTTTACTGATGTATTTTAAATCACGCATATATAGACGGCGTGTCGAAGTATAATTGATTTGGTTATTTCTGCTTTCCAACTCTAATTTCGTCCGATTCAGTCAATTTAAGAAGAGTCCTAAAAGTTAGAAAAAATGATAATGGGCTCAGAGAGTCGATTTGAAAAATACCGTGCTTCACTTTGCTAATAGTGGTCGTTCTTATTTGCTTATTAATAGATAGGTTGATCATAGTACGCTAATGCTTCATAAAATGTCGTAATCTCACAAGTAATGGGCGTAGTTTATATATATTAAGAACTTCTCGTAACCCCGAGTTTGCGACAAATTCAAATGTACTTTGCCAGTCAATATAACAATATGAAAGTCTTCTGATTCCCCCCCAAAATCTATTCTCAGTTGTTCTTTACATCCTTTTCATACCTTTTAGATATCCTTTCTGCTCTTCTGCAAGTAATATGTAAGTAATTCTGTAAGTATATTGTGATTATTTAAGTGATTGGCAACGAGTTGCGAGATGCATGATGTTGCAATAGTATATGTAGCCTGTAAACAAAGAATAGGACGAGATTTGGATGGATAATTTGTGATTTATCCTTGTGGTAAGAGTTGTTATTATTTTTAGCATTTTGTGTCTGCACAGTTTGCCTCTCTGGAATAGTGATAGTTTGTCCGCCTATAGTTTTGTGAAAAATTGCACTGATACATTGAGTTTTCTTTGCATCTACCGTGAATGCACAGAAGAAAATGAATCTCATGGCAGTGTATGGTGACGCTATTTTACTTTGAACTTTGAGACATGAAATTTGAAATTTTGCACATCGATCTATTTTGATCCCATATTACTCTTTGAGTTCTTCTCGGATTTAAAATAATCAGGATTGAAAGCTGGTGACTGAAGCGAAACAAAAATTGGGAAAATTTGATATTTTTCGTGTGGATGGTGCTAATTAGTGGTGAACCTCTCTGACTGTTCTGCGCACCAAATTACATGAAGTACGTTGAAAAATTAAATTGGTTCCTAGTGTCCTGATATTGCGAAGATGAGTGGAATAGCGTGTTGTGGTGACGACATCATGATTCTATAATGTGATATTGCGGGGAAGTGTGGGGTGTCGCACTCTGGTAACGCGACAGTGAGAGTAGGAATGGAATTAGGTGGAGGATGAATGCGTGGTTGAGGGATTGGAGCAGGGGGCAGGGATTCAAGTTTCTGGATCATTGGGACCTCTTCTGGGGCAGGCGTGACCTGTTCAAGAAGGACGGGTTACACTTGAATCCTGGGGGGACCAATATCCTAGCGGGGAGGTTTGCTAGGGCTACGGGGCAGACTTTAAACTAGTAAGATGGGGGGGCGGAAATCAATTTGAGGAAACTATGGGAGAGGAGGTTAGTTCACCAGTAGAGCAAGTAAGTAGACCGTGTGTGAGGGAGGACAGGCAGGTGATGGAGGAGGGATGCGCTCAGCCCGAAGTTGTAGGGGAGAAGAAAGAAAAGGATAATAAATTTGAATGCATTGCTAGGGATGAAAAGAGAGGAGGAGGTGGAGAGTATCTTAAATGTATCTATTTTAATGCTAGGAGCATTGTAAGAAAGGTGGATGAGCTTAAAGTGTGGATTGATACATGGAATTATGATGTTGTAGCTATTAGTGAAACATGGTTGCAGGAAGGGTGTGATTGGCAACTAAATATTCCTGGATTTAGTTGCTTCAGGTGTGATAGAGTAGGAGGGGCCAGAGGAGGAGGTGTTGCATTGCTTGTCCGAGAAAATCTTATGGCGGTGCTTTGGAAGGATAGATTACAGAGCTCCTCTAGGGAGGCTATTTGGGTGGAATTGAGGAATGGGAAAGGTGTAGTAACACTGATAGGAGTGTATTATAGGCCACCTAATGGGGAGCGTGAGTTGGAAGAGCAAATGTGTAAGGAGATAGCAGATATTTGTAGTAAACACAAGGTGGTGATTGTGGGAGATTTTAATTTTCCACACATAGATTGGGAAGCTCATTCTGTAAAAGGGCTGGATGGTTTAGAGTTTGTGAAATGTGTGCAGGATAGCTTTTTGCAACAATACATAGAAGTACCGACTAGAGATGGGGCAGTGTTGGATCTCCTGTTAGGGAATGCGATAGGTCAGCTGACAGATGTATGTGTTGGGGAGCACTTCGGGTCCAGTGATCACAATAGCATTAGCTTCAATATAATTATGGAGAAGGACAGGACTGGACCTAGAGTTGAGATTTTTGATTGGAGAAAGGCTAACTTTGAGGAGATGCGCAGGGATTTAGAGAGAGTGGAATGGGTCAAGTTGTTTTATGGGAAGGATGTAATAGAGAAATGGAGGTCATTTAAGGGTGAAATTATGAGGGTACAGAATCTTTATGTTCCTGTTCGGTTGAAAGGAAAGATTAAAGGTTTGAAAGCGCCATGGTTTTCAAGGGATATTAGAAACTTGGTTCGAAAAAAGAGGGATGTCTACAATAGATATAGGCAGCATGGAGTAAAGGAATTGCTCGAGGAATATAAAGAATGTAAAAGGAAACTTAAGAAAGAGATTAGAAAAGCTAAAAGAAGTTACGAGTTTGGTTTGGCAAATAAGGTGGAAGTAAATCCGAAAGGCTTCTACAGTTATATTAAAAGCAAGAGGATAGTGAGGGATAAAATTGGTCCCTTAGAGAATCAGGGTGGTCAGCTATGTGTGGAGCCGAGGGAGATGGGAGAGATTTTGAACGATTTCTTCTCTTCGGTATTCACTAAGGAGAAGGATATCGAATGGTGTAAGGTGTGGGAAACAAGTAAGGAAGTTATGGAACCTATGACAATTAAAGAGGTGGAAGTACTGGCGCTTTTAAGAAATTTAAAAGTGGATAAATCTCCGGGTCCTGACCGGATATTCCCCAGGACCTTGAGGGAAGTTTGTGTAGAGATAGCAGGAGCTCTGACGGAGATCTTTCAGATGTCATTAGAAACAGGGATTGTGCCGGAGGATTGGCGTATTGCTCATGTGGTTCCATTGTTTAAAAAGGGTTCTAGAAGTAAGCCTGGCAATTATAGACCTGTCAGTTTGACATCAGTGGTGGGTAAATTAATGGAAAGTATTCTTAGAGATAGTATTTATAATTATCTGGATAGACAGGATCTGATTAGGAGTAGCCAGCATGGATTTGTGCGTGGAAGGTCATGTTTGACAAACCTTATTGAATTTTTTGAAGTAGTTACGAGGAATGTTGACGAGGGTAAGGCAGTGGATGTAGTCTATATGGACTTCAGCAAGGCCTTTGACAAAGTTCCACATGGAAGGTTAGTTAAGAAGGTTCAGTCGTTAGGTATTAGTGCTGGAGTAATAAAATGGATTCAACAGTGGCTAGATGGGAGATGCCAGAGAGTAGTGGTGGATAATTGTTTATCGGGATGGAGGCCGGTGACTAGCGGGGTGCCTCAGGGATCTGTTTTGGGCCCAATGTTGTTTGTAATATACATAAATGATCTGGATGATGGGGTGGTAAATTGGATTAGTAAGTATGCTGATGATACTAAGGTAGGAGGTGTTGTGGATAATGAGGTGGGTTTTCAAAGCTTGCAGGGAGATTTATGCCGGTTAGAAGAATGGGCTGAACGTTGGCAGATGGAGTTTAATGCTGAGAAGTGTGAGGTTCTACATTTTGGCAGGAATAATCCAAATAGAACATACAGGGTAAATGGTAGGGCATTGAGGAATGCAGTGGAACAGAGAGATCTAGGAATAACAGTGCATAGTTCCCTGAAGGTGGAGTCTCATGTAGATAGGGTGGTGAAGAAGGCTTTTGGAACGCTGGCCTTTATAAATCAGAGCATTGAGTACAGAAGTTGGGATGTAATGTTAAAATTGTACAAGGCATTGGTAAGGCCAAATTTGGAATATTGTGTACAGTTCTGGTCACCGAATTATAGGAAAGATATCAATAAATTAGAGAGAGTGCAGAGACGATTTACTAGGATGTTACCAGGGTTTCAGCACTTAAGTTACAGAGAAAGGTTGAACAAGTTAGGTCTCTATTCATTGGAGCGTAGAAGGTTGAGGGGGGATTTGATCGAGGTATTTAAAATGTTGAGAGGGATAGATAGAGTTGATGTGAATAGGCTGTTTCCATTGAGAGTAGGGGAGATTCAAACGAGAGGACATGATTTGAGAGTTAGGGGGCAAAAGTTTAAGGGAAACACGAGGGGGTATTTCTTTACTCAGAGAGTGATAGCTGTGTGGAATGAGCTTCCTGTAGAAGTAGTAGAGGCCAGATCAGTTGTGTCATTTAAGGTAAAATTGGATAGGTATATGGATAGGAAAGGAGTGGAGGGTTATGGGCTGAGTGCGGGTAGGTGGGACTAGGTGAGATTAAGAGTTCGGCACGGACTAGGAGGGCCGGAATGGCCTGTTTCCGTGCTGTGATTGTTATATGGTTATATGGTTATAAACCAAAAGCGGATAGTTATCCAAATTTCGGGTTTATTGCCCGGCTCATGCATACCCAAGACACAACTGCGCTTTAAAGAAGTAGCAACGTACATTCAGACGTACACCATGAGCTTAAATTAAGATAAATTATATATAACTTACACCATAAAATAAACAAAATAGTGTACACTGCGCTGAATATTCCCCAACCTACGATTATGCTTTTTTCAATCATGTCGAGAACCTGTTTGCATTATGAATAAAGATGTTGCTGAACCCCAATGCGTAGATAATCAATGTCCAGTACTTCCTGCCTGATGATAGCAACAAGAAGAAGGCATGGCGGGTCTCTGATGATGAATGTTGCCTTTCTGAGAAGTCACTTCTGTGTGGATATGCTCGAATCTAGGCGCCTCTGAATCGCTGATGAGGAACAACAGGAAATGAGTAAAATTCGGAAGGCCCTAGTGCTCTGCTGCATATATCTTATAATTATATAGGGATTCCAAACAAATAATAGAAAAGGAAACGACGTGTTGTAAATTTTGCTGCAGTTGCACAGGTTGCTGGGCGAGGACACATTTGGAATTCCGAGAACATTTTTAAGGCGCATTTACTGAAATAAAAAGATGTAGCAACATCGGTAGAAGTCTAAAGGACTATTTTGTGAGATTTGAAGTGTGCTTTATCAAGGAAGCTCGAACTTTTGATTTGTTTTTATCTGAGCTCCGAAGTATAAGTGATGATCTCATTCATGCATATACAGGACCAAGTGGCCTTGACAAGATAGGGGATGAGATCACTTCCCAAGTAGGGAGAGAGACACTGCGACATGGAGACAAAATAAACGGACAGTCATTTAATACTGAAGCGCAAAGAATATTTTGCCCTGAATCTTCGGAACACAGCACCGCTATGGTGTTAGACAGCTAATCTTGAGCAACCAGCGGTCATTTTTTTAAAAAAAGATATTTTTGTGAGTTTGTATGTGGCCTGTGTTTTCTCAGTATTATCTTCCGAGTATGCAATGTTCATTGGAGAGCTTATCTTTTAGCTTATCTAATTATTTGATTTTGGTCTAGCTGTGATTTTTCACTTTGTTTTGCCGGTGTCTCATTTGGATTTCAGGTTCACTTAGAATTTATCACTTTTATTCAACTTGACGTAATTTAATTAGCACAGTATTTTCAATGTCTTTCATTCCTTCGTGCAGCAGGGTGTATTTCCGGGGGTGGGTGCATTGCAACCGCTCTTTGCTTGGTCGTTGTGGTTCCTTGCCTAATGAAATTCTTCTGTATATCGTGAGCGACTCAAGTTCGTTATGATTCGGACAGGTTTGGTGATTGTTTCTATTGTAATAATTTTAAAATTTTGTTTAGTTGCCAAAATCTCTGTGATTCCTGCTAGTGAACCTAAGATAATGATCAGGTATATTTAACGTTCAAATACATAAGTGTTTGCATAGCAGAGAAATGAGCGTTTAGAAAAAGCAGAAGTCAGCGTGCATCGCCCAAGATCAGCGTGCATCGCCCGGATGAGTGCTAAATATGGTTAATAACATTTCTCTTTCCGCAGGTATTGGAGATTTAATCATTGTTTCCAATACTTCTAGTTTATATTTCTTAATTCCAGTCTCTGCAGTTTTGTTTACATTGTCATTCACTTGCAACAATGCTGGACTTCTGAGGACGTTGCTTTAGCTCAGGGCTGATCGGCAAATCCTCTGATCCCTTTTCTCTTTCTTGTAGTGTGATTCTTTCCCGGGGAAATTCTTTCCCAGCTGTGTCACACGTTACCTGATGGGAATGGCAGCGGCCGACCCCTTGGAAAATATCAAATCCTGTTGAAATGGACTCGAGTGATTCATCTTAAAGATTCGTTTCTGTCCATTACACCTGTCTGCAGGCACCTGACTGTGGTGGAATATACAAACTCCTTCCTTTCTACGTGGCTGCCGGTCCCCTTCACTTTTAATCGATTTGTAATCATTTGTTGTGAGAAACTGAAGAGAAAATATTGCACCGAGAGAATGGCGAATGCGATCGTGGGGTCTGCATAGAGAGCACTTTAGGTTATCTTATTCGGACATATCTACATTATTAACGATGTTCCCTGGTATTATGTAGTGCCTAAGATCACTTGAAATATTGCACTTCACATTAAAACCTTGTGCTCCGTTTATTCTCATTTAGTTTCTCAACGCTCTAACAGCCAGGTGTGTTCTATCGGCCAGCTGATTGAGGCGGGCTCTCCGGGGCCGGGGCTATTGTGTGAAAGTCGAGAATGCAGAGCTGAAAATCCTCAGGAAATCCATCATCTTACTCTTCAGCATCAGTGGTCGTTTCATAGTGTTCTAGGGGGCACATGCTGGGCAGTGGCTTTGCGTAAGCATTTCGGGCAATATCGCTTCTATGGCCACATCGGTACCGAGTTCAATGACGGTACATTTATCAGCGATGCTCCAACCCCAGTTCCTACAGAAACACGTGGATTTATGCAGTGACTCTTTATGAGTTGAGGGTGCAGTTGCTCTGAACAGTGACGTTGCTCTGTCCCAGCAGATTTCATCATTCGGTTGATGAAGAAAACATCAAAGCCTTAAGCACTGCAGATTATCAAAGCTATGGCAACTTTGATTACTTGCTACTAAAATGTATTTTGTTTATTTTTCCTTTGTTGTATTTCTATTTTCTGCTGGGATTATTTAGGATTATTTATATGTAACGCTTTTTAACTCGGAATCCAGCTTTTCCGCTGCTCTGTTATTAAGATGTCGCTGCAAGTGAAGTTTTAAATCCAACTGTGTATATATGTTATTCTACACCCAGCAATAGACTCCACATTGACAGTACAGGGGACTGTAGATTGTCTCTGATAGGATCAGTGATATATACTTGCAGAATTAGTCCATGCCAATTATCCAGTGTAATCCGCCATTCAATGACAGCCAGACTGCTCTCCACGGTACATTTTTAGAAATTTACTAGTCTTTGCAGGCACACAAAATTTCCTGAAACTTCCTGAAACTCTCTGACTTGTCTTCGGCACTCCGTATTCGGCAACGTATTCCACTGGTTCATCTCCTGGCTAAAGAAATTCTACTCAATTTTATTGTCTTTATTGTGCGGCTGTGTTCAGGGATATTAGACTCTGCAACTAATAGAAACATTCTCTACGGGTCCTACGGGTAAACAATGAGTAAATCAGGTCCGTTGCAATGAGCCACAACCTTATCATTCTGAAATCGATGGAGTACAGGCTAGAGACATCAAACGCTCCTCATACGTCAAGTCTTTCTGGTCAGGCTTCATTCATGAGTATTTTCACAAGATCCTCCCAGTCTGCACACCACTTTTTTTTAGATGCTGCTATGGGCAAAGACGATACGAATATATTAAATGTGTTCGGACCAAAGCCTTATAAATCCGCAGAGTTACCTCCCTGCATTGTGCACTGTACCTCTCTAAATGATTACTACCACTTAGCTGGCCACTGATTTAAGCAGAGGTTTGAATAATACACAGGGGGAAATAATTGTAATGTGATTATTTCTCGTTGAAGATAGTCCCAGTAAGCGCCTTACAGTTTGTCAGCAGGAAAATCTACCCGAAATGTCAAACATGCTCCCTGCACCCAGAGGGTGGTAACAGGCAATATACCGGAGTGGCTGTGGTTCATGAACACGAATACACGTAATCTTGAATACACATCAACCAGAAGTGGTGACCGTGGAGCAGCACGAATACAAGTGTGTGTGTGTGTGTGTGTGTGTGTGTGTGTGTGTGTGTGTGTGTGTGTGTGTGTGTGTGTGTGTGTGTGTGTGTGTGAGTGTGTGTGTGTGTGTGTGTGAGTGTGTGTGTGTGTGTGTGTGTGTGAGTGTGTATATGTGTGTGTAAGAGAGGAAGAGACTGAAAGTGGAGGAGGTGAGGGAGAGAGAGCGACAGAGATTGATTGAAAAGAGCACTGACGGAGATGCTCTGTTCGGTGTAGTTACGGTGGCAACGGCCAATGTCTTTCTTTTGCTGCAACAGTCACTGGGCAGAGGACATCTGTGCGACAGCAACGAAATGGGCAGCTGTGGCACGCCAGGGTGTAGGCAAAATTCGTTTTCAACGGAGTATGCATATATGTGTATGTATATGTACTGTGTATACATACACCAATTCAGTTTATGAGAATTTATACTTTCTATGAGATACCAATTCGTTTTTCTAAATAAGTATGAGTTCTTCTGTGCCAAAGAATTATAGTCAATAAGTGCCGATTGACCGGCGTGAGAGAGGTCCAATAGTGAGCAGTCACTCCACTGTAACAGTACTGCATAAGCTCGTTTTGAAGTACTGCACCTCGCGAAGACTTCAGTAAGGAAGAATGCGTTTTGCATTCGCCGTAGTCAAGAGAAAGGGAATGATAGGTTCCCTCATTTTGAAGGGGATTGGATGTGAGGTGAAGATTGCTGTTGCGCCAGCTCTGCATATTTCATGGACTACTCTGCGCGATAGAATGACGGTCCGGAAGCCAAGAGGAAATGTGGGGAAAGCGGAAGAACTGCACTGAATCTTTGAATAACGTGACAGAAAGGGGAGGGATATATATCAATAAATGCTGAAACTCAGCAAGCATAAACATTAGTAGAACCTGCAGACATGCACTGTTTTTTATTAATTCATATTATTCCCAAATCGACTCCCGTTCTAAAGAAAACAGTGTAATTCTCAACGCTGTGTCTTATTCTATAACTCTATGCTCTCATCACCTTTCAGTGAATGACCATGGATATCTTCCCTTGGTAATTCTCTAAATTATCTCTGAAAATGTTTGAACGTGAGTCAAATTGCAGTACTGATAGTGTAGAGAATGCAGTGCCTGGTCAAACGTGCTAAATATATGCTCAATTTTAAAAAATAAAAACACTCACTACAATACTTGGGTATGTTTCCCTTGCTTGCTGATGTCCAGAAATGCCCCTCCATTGCTAACAACATCTGTCAATATCGAGCTTACAGCGATATGCATGTATGCACAGGGGCAATCGGAAACCTACTTGCAGTATCATTACAGGCGCATAGAACGTGGTGCAATACAGCATAGTAGTGGCCTGTCAGACTACAAAGCTTGCCAACCTTTTAAACAAGTCCAAAACCAATCCAAACCTTATCTCCCCCAAAGAACTCCCCTTCTCCTTCATTCTCGTGCCTAGCTACAGGTTTCTGAAATGTAAATTTACGCAATAATATGCCTTTCACAGCGTTTCACTTATCTAAAACTCTGCGGAAAAAGCATCTTCATGTGAATCACGCCCAGAGCACACCCGGCCCACAATCACAATAAAATAATGCTCCTGCTTTTTAGCCATGGCAACAGGTACACATAATTGACACGGAAAATTAGCAGCTTATGAGAGTATACAGAGCACTTCAACAAACATAAGCGAAACTTTTCAACAAGGTCGTATGTTTTCAAATTTACAAGCGCATTCATATTCATAATACTCATAGCATGGGGGAGCTATGTTGTTTACACCTAGGTCACTGGTGCTGACATAATGTATTTGCTTCGGAGATCTCAACTAATTATGTAAATGAAGCTTGTCGCCATATCAATCGAGATTTGATTTTCTGTATAAATCAGTGCTGCTTATGATGTGTCCGACCAACTGCGTCTCGGGGTTACGGGTTATAGTTCCCCACAAGCCGCTGCCTCTCATCAGGATGGTATTGCCACGAATTCACCGGATAGAGTCCATTTACTATCCCGTTCTGGCCTGCGTTGGAGTGCCAGGTAAACGGAGATAAATCTTTCGGTGGGGTTAATTATTAAGCGTTCTGCAGTACTGAAAATGTAAATGTCTCCCTCTTTGTTTAATTACTAAACTCGATACTTCCATTTAAAGAGGAGAATGGCAGTAAGTTGAACATCCTGCATCGTTCCGTCCAGTAGGATTTGAGTGGCTTATCTGATTAATTCAATCGTCTTTGTACATATATCTGTTTTGATCACTGGAATTACCTTCACCCAATATTAATTATTGTTTGGTGAGTCGTCCTAGGATTCAAAATGCTCATGGTACCATGGATTGAAAGCCAACTGCAAAAGGAACACAATGTGTGAAAATTGATTTTTTTTTGACTGGAAGGTGCGAATTAGTGGCGTACCTCAGCGATTGTTTTTGTACCAAATTGTTCAGGATTTAGATGAATTAAATTGACGAATGAAACTGTTTCCAGGTTTCCTGATAAGGCGTAAATATGCAGAAGGTCGTGTTGTGATGTCGATAGTATGATTATATAATAGTATTATTAAGTCTATTGCGGGCATTCATGGGGTTCCGCACTCCAGTGAGATAAACCAAAAGTGGATTATTATCTAAAATGCAAAGTTATTGACAGGGTTATGGATATCCGAGATATAACTGTCCACAAGATCTGCGCTTTCCAGAAGCAGCAACGAATATTACAAACGTGGCGAACAATACTTGCTTAAATTAAGATAAATTATATATGGTTTATACTACAACGTAAACAAAAATATGTATAATATTAGTGTCAGCTGAGGTAAATATCTCCCAACGTATTATTCTGTTTTTGCAATTGCACCGAGAACCTGATTGTGTTATGAAACAAGACGTTGTTGAACCTTTATGTGCTGGCCTTCAAGATTCATTACTTCCTGTCGGGTGCTTCGGGTCTATAATGATGAATGTCTTCTTCTGGAGACATCGCTTCTATGGAGTTATCCTCAATAGTGGGGACTTCTGGAAGTTAACTGCAAAGGCGTAACATTTTGAACGGTCCAGATGCTCTGATGCACGTATCAGATCATTTCTCATGTGTTCCCAACAAACACTAGGAGTGGAAAATGACATGGATTTGTTTATGGGCGATTTCGTTCCAGTTATACAGATAGCTGGTGTGGACACATTTGGAATCCCGAGAAAAGCTTAAAGGCCCCTTTGCTGAAACAAAAGACATGCCAGCACTGGTGGATATCCAACGAACTATTTTTTTGACACCAGAGGCAGGTTCTATCAAGGAAGCTCGATAGTTTCGTCTCAGTTCAGACGTGGTGATGTAAATCCTACCAATACAGGATTAAATGACAAGGTGTAGGATAAGATTGATTCACATGTGGAGAGGAAGACAAACAATGCGATATCGCTACAAAATAAACGATTGGTGATGTAATACCGAGTCGCTAGAACACTGTTTCTTCAAATAAATGTCAAAGACAGCTGATTTAGTTTCTTTTCCAGCTGTTCTTACGAATCCCATCATATTTCCAAAGTTTCCGGTTTATATTTTCCATTTCCAGTATTTATCGTTTCGTTTAATTTCTCATTCATTTGCAACAGTCCTGGACTTCTCACTCTGAGAGCGATACTTATTCTCAAACACTGATCTGCAATTCATCTGTTCCATTTGTCTTTCTTGTAGTGAACTTGGCGGCGATTGTGATCCTGTCCCGGGGCAAGTGCGGTCTCTCCGGATGTGTCACTCGCTACCTGGTGGGAATGGCAGCGGCCGATCTCCTGGTCGTTATATCGAATCCCGTGCTGAGATGGACTCGAGTGTTTCATTTTAAAGATTCATTTCTGTCCATTACTCCGGTCTGCAGGCTCCTGACCGTGGCAGAATTTGCAGCCATCTTCATTTCTGTGTGGCTGACGGTCGCCTTCACATTAGATCGATGTGTGGCCATTTGTTGTGAGAAATTCAAGAGAAAATATTGCACCGAGAGAACGGCGGCAGTGGCGATAGGGATAGTGAGTGTGCTGGGCTCTGCAGAAAGCGCACCTTGGTTTTTCTTGTTTGAACATGGTTACATTATTAACAACGTTCCCTGGCATTGTGTACCTTCCGAGACCTTCTTGAACTCCATTGCATGGGGCGCATTTGAAATGACACACTTCATGCTAACCACTTGTGTCCCCTTTGTTTTCATTTTATTGCTCAACATTCTGACGGGCAGTCGTATTTTATCGGCCAGCAAAGTACGGCGGGCACTCCGGGGCCGGAGGGATGGGGAGAACGTCGAGGATGCTAAGCTGAAAAACCGAAGGAGATCTGTCATCTTGCTCTTCGGCATTAGTGGTAGCTTCATACTGTTCTGGGGAACATATGTTGGGCATAGGTTTTATGTGCGCATTTCGGGCAATTACGTTTATACGTCTGCATCTGACCCGAGTTTTATCGCGGAGCACGCGTCGAGGATGCTGCAAATTCTGAGCACCTGTACTAACACATGTATTTATGTAGTGACTCAGCGTCAATTCAGAAAGGAGGTGTTGAGAGTAGTGACGTACCCAAGCAAAGTGATCCTTAAGCTGTGTAAGTAAATTAACAAAATCAAACTCCCGAGATGCTGAAGATGTTCTATAGGTCAGTTGTGGAGAGCGCCCTCTTCTTTGTGGTGGCGTGTTGGGGAGGAAGCATTAAGAAGAGGGACGCCTCACGTCTTAATAAGCTGGTAAGGAAGGCGGGCTCTGTCGTGGGCAAAGTACTGGAGAGTTTAACATTGGTAGCTGAGCGAAGGGCGCTGAGTAGGCTACGGTCAATTATGGATAACTCTGAACATCCTCTACATAGCACCATCCAGAGACAGAGAAGCAGTTTCAGCGACAGGTTACTATCGATACAATGCTCCTCAGACAGGATGAAGAGGTCAATACTCCCCAATGCCATTAGGCTTTACAATTCTACCGCCAGGACTTAAGAACTTTTTAAAAGTTATTATTAATGCTTTTTGAGATAGTGATTTAGATGCATATCATATTTTTTACTGAGTTAAGTATTGTATGTAATTAGTTTTGCTACAACAAGTGTATGGGACATTGGAAAAAAAGTTGAATTTCCCCATGGGGATGAATAAAGTATCTATCTATCTATCTATCTATCTATCTATCTATCTATCTATCTATCTATCTATCTAAAACACACTTTCCCTATTGCCCGTGTTCTAGAGCCGGTGTCAGTTGTGCTGACAATTATTGTCAATAAAAGAAGACCACTGATTATTATAGAATCTCGTAACCTTTCGATCTATCTGCGGCGATGCGGTGCCGGCTGATTATATTGTATATCCACAGTCACTCCCCACCTGCAGCAACGACATGGGATATGATCATGTCTCTATTGCAACAGCAGAAAGTAGCCATCGAACATTCGGCCTGTAAACCAACCATCAAAACCCTAATCACCACATATTAGTAAAACCATCCACTGCCACCAACCTCATAGTTCCCACACTCTGCACTTCCCGTTTCTACCTCCGACCCAAGATCCACAAACCTACCTGTCCAGGTAGACCTATTGTCTCAGCTTGCTCCTGCCCCACCGAACTCAATTCTGCATACCAGGACACTGTTTTATCCACCCTTGTTCAATCTCTTCCCACCTATGTTCGTGACACTTCTCACACTTTGAATTCTTTCAATGATTTTAAGTTCCCTGGCCCCCACCGCCTTATTTTCACCATGGACGTCCAGTCCTTATATACCTCCATCCCCCAACTGGACGGCTTCAAAGCTCTTTGCTTCTTTTTGGATACCAGACCTAACCAATTCCCCTCTACCACCACTCTCCTCCGTCTGGCAGAATTAGTTCTTACCCTCAATAATTTCTCCTTTGGTTCCTCCCGCTTCCTCCAAACCAAGGGTGTAGCCATGGGCACCCGCATGGGTCCCAGTTATGCCTGCCTTTTTGTTGGCTTTGTGGAACAGTCCATGTTCCAAGTCTATACGGGTATCTCTTTTCCTTCGCTACATCAACGACTTCATTGGCGCTATCTCCTGCACGCATGCTGAGCTCGTTGACTTCATTAACTTTGCCTCCAACTTTCACCCCGCCCTCAAATTTACCTGGTCCATTTCCGACGCCTCCCTCCCCTTTCTTGATCTTTCTGCCTCCATCTCTGGAGATGGCTTAACTACTAACATCTACTATAAGCCTACAGACTCTCACAGATACCTGGACTATTCCTCTTCCCACCCTGTCTCTTGCAAAAATGCTATCCCTTTCTCACATTTCCTCCGTCTCCATTGCATCTGCTCTCAGGATGAGGCTTTTCATTCCAGGACGAAGGAGATGTCTTCCTTTTTTAAACAAAGGGGCTTCCCTTCTTCCACCATCAACTCTGCTCTCAAACGCATCTCTCCCATTTCCCGCACATCTGCCCTCACCCCATCCGCCCGCCACCCCACTCGGGATAGGGTTCCCCTTGTCCTCACCTACCACCCCACCAGCCTCCAGGTCTAACGTATAATTCTCTGTACCTTCCGCCACCTCCAACAAGATCCCACTACCAAGCACATCTTTCCCTCCCCCCTCTTTCTGCTTTCCGCAGGGATCGCTCCCTACGCGACTCCCTTGTCCACTCGTGCCCCCCATCCCTTCCCACCGATATCCCTCCTGGCATTTATCCTTGTAAGCGGAACAAGTGCTACACCCGCCCTTACACTTCCGCCCTCACCAGCATTCAGGGACACAGTCAGACCTTCCAGGTGAGGCGACACTTCACCTGTGAGTCGGCTGGTGTGGTATACTGCGTCCGGTGCTCACGGTGTGGTCTTTTATATATTGGTGAGACCCGACGCAGACTGGGAGACCGTTTCGCTGAACACCTGCGCTTGGTCCGCCAGAGAAAGCAGTATCTCCCAGTGGCCACACATTTTAATTCCACGTCCCATTCCCATTCTGGTATGTCTATCCATGGCCTTCTCTACTATCAAGATGAAGCCACACTCAGGTTGGAGGAACAACACCTTATATACCAGCTGGGTAGCCTCCAACCTGATGGCATGAGCATTGACTTCTCTAACTTCCGTTAATGCCCCTCCTCCCCTTCTTACCCCATCCCTGACATATTTCGTTGTTTGTTTTTTCTCTCTGTCTGCCCATCAATCTGCCTGTTCTGCATCTCCCTCTGGTGCTCCCCCCCTCCCCCTTTCTTTCTCCAAAGGCCTCCCGTCCCATGATCCTTTCCGTTTTCCAGCTCTGTATTACTTTCGCCAATCACCTTTCCAGCTCTTAACTTCATCCCACCCCCTCCGGTCTTCTCCTATCATTTCGCATTTCCTCTCCCCCTACTACTTTCAAATCTCTTACTATCCTTCCTTTCAGTTAGTCCTGTCGAAGGGTCTCGGCCCCAAACGTCGCCAGTGCTTCTCTTTATAGATGCTGCATGGCCTGCTGTGTTCCACCAGCATTTTTTGTGTGTGTTGTAAGGAAAACCATAATCACTTTGATCAGTCCTTGATCTACATGTATTTTGTTCTTACAAATGTTCTTAATAATTTATTTATAACGTTTCTTCTCCCGCAATGATGTTTTACGGATTCTGTGTGCTCCAGATGCTATTGCAAGTAAGTATTTCATTGTACCTGTATATGCGTGTTGTTTTGCATACGAGAATAGATTGATTTTCTTCCACTGCTTTCTCGGGTTAAATTATTCTCCGAATATGTTGTTTAAACAATTGCTCCTTCTGGCTTTACAGTAATGATATAATAGCATTTTATTAAAAATTAAGTTCTGGGCTAAGTACATGCGAAGAAGTCCAAGCCACTGACATGTTTCAGAAGATCTTTCGCATTACCTTATTACCTTCCTGACACAATCGAGGACAGGATTTCAGCCTGTGTGCCCAGGAACGAAATCTTGTTGGATTAGTTCCTCATCAAATCTTATGTTAACCTGTAATCCTGTACTTATCTCAGCATGACTGGTTTTAGTAATCTTTGCTGTGTGGTAAAAGCTTCCGATTGCTTACGCCATCTGTTCTAAGTTGTATCATATAACGTGATAATTACCCGAAATTTCTTCACTACACAAAACATATCTGGTCTTCTTCGGGGAAAGTACACACCATGCTATGTAACGCTTAGGTGATTCTCTTCACCCGCTCTGCAGAGCCATCACATCAAACATAGAGAGCAGAAATAAAAACAATAGCCCGTTACCGTCTAACTTTTACTACAGCCACGCTGCTTTCGCATAGTATTTCTCAATTCACGAAAAGAATCCTGACGCTTGTATTTCAAGCAACATTCAGAAAATTCTGGTGGAATGCAGCAGGCTAGGCAGCATACATAGGAAGAAGTACAGTCGACGTTTCACGCCGAGACCCTTCGTCAATTTCCAGCATCTGTAGATTTCCTCGTGTTTGTTTGTATTTTAATGCTATATTTCAAAGCTTTGTCATGTTAGGGGAATTTTTTCCTTTCGCTTGTTCACAGTGGTCCCGCTCTTCCTCTGGATACTGCTAGGGGGAATCGTGGACAGATGAAATTTTATACATTACATTGTGCGGTATTAACCTTCTAAAGGCGAAGTACATGAAGTTCCAAGTTCATATTTCAAAATGCAAAATAAAATTGTGTCACCATACACTGCCATGAGATTCATTTTCGTCTGAGCATTCAGAGTAGATGCAAACAAAATTGAAAGAATCTATGTGGTGCATTATAAGATATGCCATCCTGTTCCGAGGCAGCACAGTCAACCATAGACGTGACATGCAGTTTGGTTTGACACATCATAAGCAGCCCTGATATACACAGAACGTCTAATCTCCAGTGACACTCAGTGTATATTTACCCGCTGCTGACTGGTAAAGGAGTAAATAATGCAGGACTCTTGGCAGTGTGGAGGATCAGAGTGATCTTGGGGTCCCAGCCCATAGGACACCCAAAGCTGCTACTCATGTTGACTCTGTGGTTGAGAAGGCATACAGTGCAATGGCCTTAATCAACCGTGGGTTTGAGTTTAAGAGCCGAGAGGTAATGTTGCAGCTATATAGGACCCTGGTCCGACCCCACTTGGAATACTGTGCTCAATTCTAGTCACCTCACTGCAAGAAGGACGTGGAAACTATAGAAAGGGTGCAGAGGAGATTTGCAAGGATATTGCCTGGATTGGGAGCATGCCTTATGATAATAAGTTGAGTGTACTCGGTCATTTCTCCTTGGGGCGACGGAGGATGAGAGTTGATCTGATAGAGGTGTGGAAGATAATGAGAGGCATTGATCGTGTGGATAGTCAGAGGCTTTTTCTCAGGGTTGAAATGGCTAGCACAAGAGGGCATAGTGTTACGATGCTTGGAAGTAGGTATAGTGGATATATGAGGGGTAAGTTTTTTATGCCGAGAGTGGTGAGCGCGTGGAATGGGCTGCCGGCGACGCTGGTGGAGGCGGAAACGATAGGGTGTTTTAAGAAACTCCTGGATAGGCGCATGGAGCTCAGAAAAACAGAGGGCTATGGGTAAGCCCAGGTAGTCGAAGGTAAGGATATGTTCGGAACAACTTTGTGGGCCGATGGGCCTGTATTGTGCTGTAGGTTTTTTATGTTTCTAAATAATGTTGATTTTGGCAATTGCGTTTCTAGAAGAGGTATTTCCCTTCAACCATTTTGGCCTTGACAAACCTGCACAATCAGAAACGAGACGTCTGCAAGTAAAGTTTCCATTGCATATGACAATGATGCGACTTTCACTTTGACGATTGTTAGCAACCAATGGCAATCGGAAGGCAAGTAAAATAATCACAAGTATTGCAGGAGCTTCTAAGTCTGACACCAAGCAGGTAGTTGGAACATTTGGCGAGATAATGCTTCAGACGTTTCCAGAGATAATGCTCAGAACCAACAAGGGAAGATATGCAGAGGTGACTTATTTCAAAGATGATTACAGCATATGCTAAAGAGTGAGACGAGCCGCGAAGAATCATACTGTTTTCTGCAGAGCAGAAGGCGAAATGGGCATTATATGGATTAATGCAATATCGCGACATGTCCGAAGAGTTTACAGTGAAAAGTAGAAGTAGGTATATGTGGAATAAACGGCCGGAAACTACATAGTAGAGAGAAGACATGCCCACAGAGACGCACAGAAATGCACACAAATACTCACACACAAACACACACACTCACACAGACACATACAGAGTTATATTCATGCTGCTTCATGATTACTAGGTCGCTTTTCTGGATGGTAGGTATTCAAGCTGTCAAGCGTTCTTGTTAATATAACCGGGCTCAACCTGCAGAGTACGTGTACAGCATCTTACAACTACACCTTCCACTGCAGCCTTCTCAGGTCAGTGTATGGTGAGAGTGTTTTACTTTGAAGTTTGAAATATGAACTTCTGAACTTTTGCACATCGATCTGTTTTAATTCTTGTTTGCTGAGTTACCTAGAAACATAGAAAACCTACAGGACAATACAGGCATTCTGCCCACATTACTCTGCCGAAAATGTACTTTCTTTAGAATTAGCAAGGGTCACACATAGCCCTCAATTTTTCTAAGCTCCATGTAACTATACAGGAGTCTCTTAAAAGTCCCTATCGTATCTGCCTCCGCCACCATTGCCGGTAGCCCATTCCATGCACTCATCACTATCTGCGTAAAATAACTCCCCTGACATCTCCACTGTACCTACTTCCAAACACCGTAAAACGGTGTCCTCATGTGTCAGCCATTTCAGCCCTCGGAAAAGTCGCTGACCCTCCAAACGATCAAGGCTTCTTATAATCTTTTTTGCCTCTATCAGGTCACCTGTCATTCCTGCCGCTCCAAGGAGAAAAGGTCGAGTTCACTCAAACTATTCTCATAACGCATTCTCCCCAATCCAGGTAACATCCTTTAAATCTCCTCTGCACCCTTTTTTTTAGTTTCCACATGCTTCCTGTAGTGAGGTGACCAGAACTGAGAACAGTACTCCAAGTAGAGTATGTCCAGGGTCCTATATAGCTGTAACATTACCTCTCGGCTTTTGAGCTCAATCCTATGGATGATGAAGACCAATGCTCCGGATGCTCTCTTACCCACAGAGCAGCTTTGAGTGCCCTATGGACTCGGGCCCCAAGATCCCTCTAATCCTCCACACTACCAAGAGTCTTAATATTAATACTATATTCTACCATCTTACTTGCATCCAGGTTCTTCCCAGATTTGCGTCCTATCGATATTCCGCTGTGACCTCTGACAGCCCTCCATACTATCCAAAACACCCCCAAACTTTGTGTCATTAGCACATTTGCTAACCCATCCCTTCGCTTCCTCATCCAGGTCATTTATAAAAATTTCGACGAGTAGGGGTCCCAGAACAGATCCCTGAGTCACCTCACTGGTCATGCAGAATATGAGCCGTCTACAACCACTCTTTGCCTTCTGTGAGCAAGCCAATTCTGAATCCTTTGGATCCCATGCCTCCTTACTTTCTCAATAAGCCTTACTGAAATCCATATACACTACATCTACTGCTCTACCTTCATCAATGTGCTTAGTCACATCCTCAAAACATTTAATCAGGCTTGACCTGACTGTGATATAGCCATGCTGACTATTCCAAATCATATTATGCCTCTCCAAATGTTCATAAATCCTGACTGTCAGGATCGTTGCCATCAGCTTACAACCAGTGCGATGAGACTCACTGCTCTGTAATTTCCTGGGCTATCTCTACTCCCTTTATTGAATAAAGGAACAACATCTGCGACCCTTCAATACTCCGGAACCTCTCCCGTCCCCACTGATGACGCAAAGATCATTGCCAGAGGCTCAGCGATCTCCTCCCTCGCATCCCACAGTAGACTGGGGTACACCTCATTCGGTCCTGGAGACTTATCCAGCTGGATGCTTTCCAAAAACCTCAGCACATCCTCTTTCTTAACGTCTATATGCTCAACCTTTTTAATCCGCTGTAAGTGTCATGGTCTGGTCCGTGAGTCCGCGTTCGGGTTCACGGTCTGGTCCGTGGACTCCGACCTCCGTGTCTTCCGGCTGTCCCTTGTTGCAGTTGGGCCTAATCATTGGCACCTGATGTTCGTCTTGAGGTTGGTGATATAAGTGGCCCCGGTTTCGAGCGTAGAGGCTGGTTTGTCGTGCCAGTATCCCGTCCTCGCCTCCGTGGGGTAAGCCAGGCCATCTTTGCCTTTACCCTGAGGCTGGACTGCTCCCTTCCCCTTCTTTCTGTTGCCCTTGGCTGAAGCCTCGCCTGCTACCTTTCGCCTGGAGCCTCTCCTGCTACCTTTCGCCTGGAGCCTCTCCTGCTACCTTTCGCCTGGAGCCTCTCCTGTTACCTTTCGCCTGGAGCCTCGCCTGCGTCCTGGCCTATTTTCGCCGTCAAGTTATACTGCCGGAGTAAGACCGGAGCTTTGCTGTGTCCAGATAAGGAACCGTCTTTCGTTGTTTGGAACTTTCTCCTTGTGTCCTCGCCTTCGCTAGGTAGGTCCGGACTTTTGCCGCTAACTAGTGTTGGTAACTATCCAGTCGTGTTCAGCTTTCTGTGTATGAGTCCCGGCCCGACGTCGTGCTCCCAAGGAGGGGTCCCGGCTCTGTGTTCTGCGTTCCTGTCTCCCAAGACCAAGGCTCTGTGTTCCAATCTTCCAAGTCCGAGTCTGAGCTTCATGTCCTCGTCCAACCCAGGAGTCCCACGTCCTGCCCCCACGTCCAGTCTTGTTGCCTTGCCACGTCTTGTTCTCGCCTAGATCCGGAGTCCGAGCCCGAGTGAAGACCCAGGTTCTGGGTCCCTGTCCAGTCTCTGGCTCGGAGCCCTTGTCCAGGTTCCAGGTTCCTAGTTCCAAATTCCTA
Source organism: Hemitrygon akajei (assembly GCF_048418815.1). NCBI lineage: Eukaryota > Metazoa > Chordata > Chondrichthyes > Myliobatiformes > Dasyatidae > Hemitrygon > Hemitrygon akajei. The sequence continues at coordinate 21,166,112 of NC_133147.1, read as the reverse complement.
GTTCATTGTTCAGGTCCCACTTTCCTTGTCTAGTCCTAGCCCGGGCCCTGTATCCTAATCTCCTCCAGGGCCTGTGTCTTGTCCAGCGTCATTTCTTCCCTACTTCCCTTGCTTTCTTGACACATCTAGTCCTGACCCTAGTACTCCAGTGTCTGTGTCTTGCATTTGGGTCCGCTCTCAACGCCCACCTTATGACAGTCAGTTATCCTTACAATCCGTAGCGAACACTGAAGCAAAGTATTCCTTAAGTATCTCAGCCATCTCCTCCCGTTCTATACAGTTTTCCACTGTCACACTTGATTAGTCCTATTCTCTCACATCTTATCCTCTTGCTGTTCACACACTTACAGAAAGCCTTGGGGATTTATGTAATCCTGCTCGCCAAGGCTTTCTCATCGCCTCTTCTAACTTCATTCTTAAGCTGCTTCCTGCTGGCCTTATAACCTTCTAGATCTCTATCATTACCTAGTTTTTTTGAACTTTTCATAAGCCTTTCTTGACTTCTTTACTAGATTTTTAACAGCCTTGGACACCACAGTTTCTGTACCCTACCATCCTTTACCGGTCTCATTGGAATGTACCGATGCAGAACGCCACACAAATATCCCCAGAACATCTGCCACATTTCGACCTTCCTATTGGAGCTCTCCTAGAACTCTAGGAGAAAAAAAGTTCCTAGAAGAATTCTTCTAGGATTTAAAATTCTCAGGATTGAAAGCTGGTTGCAGAAGCGAAACACCAAGTGGGAATATTTGGGTTTATTTTTGTGTGGATGTTGCTAATTAGTGGTGTATCTTTCTAACTGTTCTTCATCCCAAATTACATGAATGACCTTGACGAATTAAACTAGCTCCAAGAGTCCTGAGAATGTGAAGATGGGTAGAGTAACGTGTTGTGGTGACGGCGTCATTGTTGTATATCATGATATTATAGGGAAGTGTAGGGTTTCGCACTCTGATAAGATAACCCAAAAACAGATTGATACACCAATTTTATTTTTATTCCCCGGCTAAAATAGACCCGAGACATAACTGCGCCTTAAAGAAGCAGCAACGTACTTAACGTAAGCAGCCGTGCTTAATTTAAGATGAATTATCTGTATTTTCAACACAAAATAAACTAGATAAATAAGTATAACATTAGAGTAAGCTGCGGTAAATACTTCCCAACGTATGATTATGCTTTTTCAATTATTTTGAAAACCTGATTACATTATGAATGAAGATGTTGCTGAGCCTTAATGCGTAGATCATCAATGTCCAGTACTTTCTGCTTGACGACAGCCACAAGGAGAAGGTATGACGGGTCTCTGATGATGAATGTGGCCTTTTTGAGAAATGGCCTCTGTGTGGATTTGCTCGATACTGTGGACCTCTGAATCCCCGCTGACATGTAGCAGGAGCAATAAGTAAATTTCTGAAGGTCCTAGTGCTCTGCTGCACGTTATCATATAATTTTACACATATTCCTAACAAATAAGAGGAAGGGAAATGACATGCTGTGTACGGGTTGTTTATGGAAGATTTTGTTGCAGTTGTACAGCTTGCTTGTCAGGACACACTTGGAATCCCGAGAACAGTTTGAAGGCGCCGTTACTAAATAGAAGGATATGGCAGCATCGATGCAAATCTCAAAGGCTAGTTTCTGAGATCTGGGTTATGTTTTATCAAGGAAGCTCGATATTTTGATTTGTTTTTAAGTATAAGTGATGATCTATTTCGTGCATATACAGGCCCAAGTGGCCTTGACAAGATAGAGGATGAGATCACTTCAGGAGTAGTAAGGGAGATACGAGGAGATATGACTACAAAATAAACGGACAGTCATTCGATACTGAAGTTCAAAGACTATTTTGCTCTGAATCTCTGGAAAACAGTAACACTACCGTGTTGGACAGGTAACCTGGAACAACCAGGCGACGTTTTGTTTTTAAACTTCTTTTTTGTTTATTTTCTGTATTTTCTTGGACTTTCATGTGGGTATTGCATGTTCATTAGATATTTTATCTTTTAGCTCTAATTATTTGTCTTTGGACGAGGTCTGATCTTTCACCTTGTTTTGCCTGTGTCTCATCTGGATTTTAGGATCTCTTTGAATTCATTAGTTTTATTCAACTTGAAGTAATTTCATTACCACGGTATTTTAAGCTTCATGCATTCTTTCGTGAACAGGGTATATTTCAGGAGGTGGGAGCATACCAACCCATCGTTGCTCGGTCGTTGTGGTTCCTCGTCTGGTGAAACTGAGACCAAGTTCTTCTGTGTATCGTGACAGATTCAAGTTCGTCAGGATACTGTCAGTTTTGATGACTGTGTTTTTGTAATAAATCTTTAATTTTGTTTCAGTTTCCGTGATTCCTGCTAGTAACGCTTAGATAATCATCAGGTATATAACGTTCAAATACCTAAGTATTTGCATAGCAGGAAAAAGTCTGTTTAATAAAAGGGAGAGAGCTTCGTGCATCAACCAAGATCATAATGAATTGCGGGACGGTTGTCAGCGTTTTGGTAGCCTATGCTGCTTTAATTTCCTTCTACTATTGCTTCCGATGAATGCTAATGATGACTAGTTTCATTTCTCTTTCCGCTGGTGTTGCAGATCTAATCATTGTTTCCATACCTCCGGTTTATATTTCCTATTTCCAGTCTCTACATTTTGTTTAAATTGTCATTCATTTCCAACAATGCTGGAATTCCGAGAGCGTTGCTTTGGCTCAGTGCTGATCAGCAAATCCTCTGATCCATTTTTTCTTTGTGGTAGTGAAATTGTCGGCGATTGTGATTCTGTCCTGGGGAAAATGCGGTCTCCAGCTGTGTCACTCGCTACTTAGTGGGAATAGCAGCGGCCGATCTCCTGGTTGTAATATTAAATTGCGTGCTGAAATAGACACGAGTGTTTCATTTTAAAGATTCGATTCTGCCTATTACTCCCGCGTGCAGGCTCCTGACCGGTGGCGGAATATGCAATCCGCTTCATGACTGTTGGCTGCCGGTCGCCTTCACCCTTGATCGATTTGTGGCCATTTGTTATGAGAAATTAAAGAGATCATATTGCACCGAGTGATTGGCGAATGTGGTTATAGGGATGTCTGGGCTCTGCAGAGAAGACATCTTAGTTTATCTTGTTTGGACATATCTAAGTTGCGAATATCCCCTGGTATTAGGTACTGTCTGAGACGTTCTTGTCCCTCATTTCACGGGGCTTATTTGAAATGTTGCACTTCATATTAACCCCTTGTTCTCCATTTGTCCTCATTTTGCGGCACAACACTCTAACGATATTTTATCGGATTAAGGCGGGCAGTCCGGGGCCGGAACTATTGTGTGGATGTCAAGGATGTAGAGCTAAAAAACCGAAGGTAATCCATTATCTTACTCTTCAGCCTCAGCCGTCATTTCATACTGTTCTGGGGGGCATATGTCGGGCAGACGTTTTACGACAGCATTTCGGGCAATATCGTTTATATGGCCACATCAGTCCCGAGTTTCACCACGGCACATTTATGAACGATGCTGCAACTCCTCAGTACCGGCACAAACACGCGGATTTATGCCGTGACTCTGTATGAGTTGAGGGGGCAGTTACTCTGCGCAGTGACGTTGCTCTGTCCCAGCAGATTTCACTATTCGGTTCATGAACAAATCATCAAAATCTTAAGCACTGCAGATTAGCAAAACAATGACAACTCTGAGCACTTGCCACTAAAATGTATTTTGTTTATTTTTTCTTTATTGTATTTCTATATTATGTTGGTATTATTTTGCATTTTTTTCCTCTATGTAACGCTTCTTCTCTGGGAATTCTGCTTCTCCACTGCTCTGTTCTTAAGATGCTGCTGCAAGTGAAGTTTCAAACACAACTGTGTATACATGTTATTCTACATCCGACAATGGATTCCACACTGACAGTACAGGGGACTGTAGATGGTTTCTGATAGGATCAGTGATGTATACTTGCAGAATTTGTCCATGCCGATTATCCAGTCTAATCCGCCATTCAATGACAGTCAGACTGCTCTCCGCGGTACTTCTTTTTTGTTTTAGAAATTTGTTGGTCTTTGCAGGCACACAAAATTTCCTAAACTCTCTGACTTGACTTAGACACCCCATATTCGGCACTGGTTCATTTCCTTCTGGCTAAAGGAATTCTACTCACTGTTGTTTGACAGTGAAGTCCCTTTATTGTGCGGCTGGGTTCAGCGATATTGGATTCTCCAATTTGTAGAAATATTCTCTTCGTGTCCATTCGAGCCCTACCGGTAAACAATGAGTAAAGCAGGTCAGTTGCAATGAGATAAAACATTATCATTCTGACATCTATGGAGTACAGGCTAGAGATATCAAACGCTCCTCTTACGTCAAGCCTTTCGGGTCTGGCTTCATTCATGAGCATTTCCAGAAGAATCTCCCTGTCGGCACACCACTTTTTTAGGTACAGGCTATGGGCAAAAACGATGCGAATATATCAAATGTGCACGTACCAATGTCTTATAAATTTACCGAGTTTTCATCCTTGCTTTGTGCACTATAACTCTCTAAATTATTACTACCATTTATTTGGCGACTGATTTAAGTAGAGGTTTCAATAATTGACAGGGAGAAATAATTGTAACGTGAAGATGGTCCCAGAGAGCGCCATGCAGTATGTCAGAAAATTCTGCCCCAATTGTCAAATATGTTCCCTGCATCCACAGGGTAGCAACAGACAATATACCGGAGTGGCTGTGGTTCATGAACACGAATACACGTCACCTTCAATACACATCATGCAGAAGAGGTGACCATGAAGCAGCAAGAATACAAGATTTTTTTTGTGTGTGTGTGTGTGTGTGTGTGTGTGTGTGTGTGTGTGTGTGTGTGTGTGTGTGTGTGTGTGTGTGTGTGTGTGCGTGTGTGCGTGTGTGCGTGTGTGCGTGTGTGCGTGTGTGCGTGTGTGTGCACGCACGCGCGCGGAAGAGAGAAAGAGAGAGAAATTGGAGGAGGTGAGGGAGAGTGACAGAGAAAGATTGAAAAGGGGCACTGATTAGACGCTTTGTTGGGTTCAGTTACAGCTGTAACGGCCACTGTCTTTCTTTTGCTACAGCAGTCACACGGCAGAAGGCATTTAATCGACAACAATGAAATGGGTAGCTGTGGCACGCCAAGGTGTGAGTAAAATTCGCTTTCAATGGGGTATGCATGCATGTGTGTTCATACACAAATTTAGTTTATGAAGATTTATACTTTGTACAGATCCTAATTCGTTATTCTAAATAAGTATGAGTTGATCAGTTGCCAAAAAATTGTATTCAGTAAGTGTCGATTGACTGCCGCCAGAGAGATCCAATAGTGAGCAGCCACTCCACTGTTAATGCAGTGCTTACGCTCGTTTCGAACTATTGCACATCGCGAAGGTTTCAGTAAGGAAGAGACGGGTTTTGCATTAGCTGTAGTCAAGAGAAAGAGAATGATAGGTTCCGCTCATTTTGAAGGGAATTGCAGGTGAGGTGAAGATGTCTTTTGCGCCAGCTCTCCATGTTTCATGAACTACTCTGCGCGTCAGAATGGCGGTCCGGAAAGCCAAGAGGAAATGCGGGGAAGGTGGAAGAACTGGACTGAATCTTTGAATAACGTGACGGACAGTTGAGGTATGTATACCAATAAATGCTGAATCTCAGCAAACGTAAGTATTAATAGAACCTGCAGACATGCCCTTTTTTTTATTAATCTTTATGATTCCCAAATCGACTCCTATTCTAAAGTAAAACAGTGCAATTCTTAACGTTGTGTCGCATTCTCTAACTCTATGCTCTCATCACTTTTCAATGATTGACCTCGGATATCTTCCCTTGGTAATTCTCCAAGTTATCTATGAAAAGGTTTGAACGTAAGTCAAATTGCAGTCCTGAGAGTGCACAGAATGCAGTGCCTGGTCAAACGTCCCAACAATATGCCCAAGGTTTAAAACTAAAAGCACTCCTTGCATTCCTCGGGTATGTTTCCCTTTCTTGCTGATGTCCAGAAACGCCACTCCATTGCTACTCAATATCGAGTTTATGGCGATATGCAGAAGTGAATGTATACACAGGGGCAATGAGAAACCTACTTGCAGCATCATCGCAGCCGCATAGAACCTGGTACAATACAGCATAGTTATGGCCTGTCAGACCATAACGCTTGCCGACCTTTTAAACAACTCCAAGACCAATCAAAACCTTACCTCCCCTAAAGCATTCCCCTTTTCCTTCATCGAAGTGCCCAGCCGCAGGTTTCTGAGATGTAAATTTCCACAATATATCTATCTCTCATACCGTTCCACTTATCTAAATCTCTCTGCGTAAAAAGCATCTTCACCTGAATCACTCGCAGAGCACAGCCGGTCCACAATCACTATAAACCAATGCTCCTGCTTATTAGCCATGAAACAGATATATATATATATCATTCATACGGAAAGATCAACGTCTGATGAGAATATGCAGAGCACTTCAGCAAACAAAAGTGAAATCTTTCAACACGGTTGGAGCTTTACTTCATGTTTACAAAGTGCAGTTATATTCATAACATGCATAGCAAGGGGGAGCTATGTTGTTTACACCTAGGTCACTGGTGCTAATATAAAATATTTGTTTTGGAGACCGCACTAATTATGTAAAGAAACTTGTCACCATGTCAGCTGAGATTTGATTTTCTGTATACATCAGTGCTGCCTATGATGTGTCCGATCAAACTGCCACTAATACAGCGGATAGAGGCCATTTACTATCCTGTTCTAGCTTGCGTTGGAGTGTCAGGTAAACGGAGATAAATCTCTCGGTGGTGTCAATCATTAAGCGTTCGGCAGTACTGAAAATGGAGAGGTCTCCCTCTTTGTTTTATTTCTAAACTTGATACTTCCACTTCAAGAGGAGAATGGCAGGAAATTGAACGTCCTGCATCGTTCTGCCCAGTAGCATTTGAGTGGTTTATCTGATTAATTCAATCGCTTGTACATATAGATCTATTTTGATCACTGGACTTACCTTCACCCCATATTAATTACTGTTTGGAAAGTTGTCCTAGGATTCAAAATGCGGATGGAACCATGGATTGAAAGCCAGCTGCACAAGGAATATAACCTGTGAAAATAGCGTATTTTTGACTGGAGGCTGCTAATTTGTGGCGTACCTCAGGTCAGGAATTTGATAAATTATACTGACGAATTAAATTGTTTCCAAGTTTCCTGATAATCCGTAGTTTTGTAGAAGGTCGAGTTGTAATGCCGACATAGTGAATACGTAATCGTATATTGAGTCTATTTCGGGCAGTTACGGGGTCTCGTACTGTGGTGTAAAAAAGCGTGAAGTGGATTATTTTCTAAATTCAAAGTTATTGTCGGGGTCACACATACCAGAGATATAACAGCCATTAAGATTTGCGCTTTTCAGAAGCTGCAACGAATATTACAAACGTAGTAAACATCAGAAGTTTAAATTAGGATAAATTATATATGGTTCACACAACAAAGTAAAGAAAAATAAATATTCGTATCAGCTGAGGTTGTTATGACTGCTGAACAGTCCTGATAGAAATGGGGTGCAGAGTTAACCATTCCCCCCCCGAGAACTATGAACTATTGCTATTGCTATACTGCTAATGAGAGAGAGAGAGAGAGAGAGAGAGAGAGAGAGAGAGAGAGAGAGAGAGAGAGAGAGAGAGAGAGAGAGAGAGAGAGAGAGAGAGAGAGAGAGAGAGAGAGAGAGAGAGAGAGAGAGAGAGGGGGAGAGAGAGGGGGAGAGAGAGGGGGAGAGAGAGGGGGAGAGAGAGGGGGAGAGGGGGAGAGGGGGAGAGGGATGAAGCACGGAGGCAGGAACATCTGCTACAGATACGAGAGAGACACACACATTCGATTTATGTATTATGGCTTCTTCCTGGATTGTCTGTTTTTCGCTACAAGGACGTTAGTTTGCTCGTTAACATTCCTAAGGAGACAGCAGGAGTGGCCTGATTTGATGGACACGGTCATTTTGAGTTGATGGATGGCTGATACCCCGTGTGGGGATAAAAGACAGGTGTGGGGAGACACCCTCAGACACACTAGTGGACACTGACCGAGTGTTGTGCACCCACAGGAAGGTGGGGGCTTCGAGGACCGAATCAAGAGATCGGTCAATAAAGCTCACAGTGTGACGGCAGGGCCGGTGGGGACTTGTGTGCGTGTCCATTCATGCCAGAGTGACGAGTACACCACAGAAGAACGGTCTAGCCGAGAACGGAGGGGTCATGACCGAATGACCACAACGGTACAACGGAATCAGAATACAGCAGAAGGTTTGTTGGCTGCAGCTGCTGAATCTCTTGCTCTCTCTCTCTCTCTCTCTCTCTCTCTCTCACTCCAACAAATTACAATACAACAGCCGCAACTACCTCAGCAAACATGAACTGAACTGAACTCTATATTCTCTTATGACAATTCATTTACCCCCTAGACATTGATAGAGCTTGTTTATTATTGGTGATTATTATTCCTACACTTCTAGGTTTATTGCTGTTAACCTGTTTTATATGTACATTTGCATTTTTGTTACTGTATTGTGTAGTTTTCGGTACCACCAGACTCCAACGGATTCTTCTATTCTGCTGGTCTGTAAACCCAGTTACGGGGTACGTAACAAGGTAAATATCTCCGAACGTACCATTAGGAGTTTTTCAATTGCATTGAGAACCTGATTGTGGTATTAATGAAGATGTTGCTGAACCGTAATGTGTAGGCCATTTAGGTTCATGACCTACTGCCTGGTGCGTCGGGTTTATAATGATGAATGCCGCTTTCCCGTGTCATCGCTTCTGTGTAGTTATCCTCAATAGTGAGGACTGCTGGATGCCTGATAACGAGTATCTGAAAAAGAGAAACATTCCGAAGGTACTGGCTGCTGTGGTGCACGCATCTGATTATTTCGCAGGTATTCCCAACAAATACCCGGGACGGAAAAGGAAATGGGTTGTTTATGGGATATTTCATTCCAATTGAAAACGAAGGATATAACAGCATTGGCGGGAGTCCGAAGAACAATTTTCCGACACCAGAGGTGGGTTCTATCAAGGAAGCTCGATAGTTTGGTGTCATTTCAGAAGAATAATTCCTACAGATACAGGCTTAAATGACAAGATAAAGGATAGGATGATCTCACGTGAGAGGGAGCCAAGCCATGCGATATCGTTACAAAATAAACGATCGGTCACGTCATACTGAATCACCAGAACACTGTTACTTCCATTAACTGTTAAGGACAGCTGATTTAATTTCTTCTCCACTATTCTTAAAAATCTCACTATAATTCCAACATTTCCGGTTGATATTTCTCTATTTTCAGTGTCTGCAGTTTTGTTTAACCTCTCATTCACTTGCAGCAGTCCTGGACTTACTTATTCTCAAGTGCGGATCGGCAAATCATCTGCTCCCTTTCTCTTTCTGGCAGTGAACTTGGCGGCGATTGTGATCCTGTCCCGGGGAAAGTGAGGTCGCTCCGGGTGTGTCACTTGCTACTTGATGGGAATGGCAGCGGCCGTTCTCTTAGTTGTTATAACAAATCCCGTGCTGAAGTGGACTCGAGTGTTTCATTTTCAAAATACATTTCTGTCCATTACTCCGATTTGCAGTTTCCTGACCGTGACAGAATTTGCAACCAACTTCACTTCTGTCTGGCTGACAGTCGCCTTCACATTAGATCGATTTGTAGCCATTTGTTGTGAGAAATTCAAGGGAAAATATTGCACCGAGTGAACGGGGGCAGTGGCGATAGGGATAGTGAGCGTGCTGGGCTGTGCAGAGAGCACAGCTTGGTGTTTCTTGTTTAAACATGGTTACATTACTAACAACGTTCCCTGGCATTGCGTGCCTTCTGAGAACTTCTTCAGCTCCATTGCATGGGGCGCATTTGAAATGTCGCACTTCATGTTAACCCCTTGTGTCCCCTTTATTTTCATTTTATTGCTCAATATTCTGACGGCCAGTCGTATTCTATCGGCCAGCAAAGTACGACGCGCACTTAGGGGCCGGAGAGATAGTGAAAACGTCGAGGATGCAGAGCTGAAAACCCGAAGGAGATCCATCATCTTGCTCTTCGTCATCAGTTGCAGATTCATACTGTTCTGGGGAGTATATCTTGGGCATAAGTTTTACGTGCGTATTTCGGGCAATTACTTTTATAGATCTACATCTGACCCGAATTTTATCGCGGAGCATGCATCGACGATGCTGCAACTGCTCAACACCTGTACAAACACATGTATTTTTGTAGTGACTCAGCGTAAATTCAGGATGGAGTTGCTGAAAGTAGTGACGTACCCAAGCAAAGTGATCCTTACGCGTTGGAAGTAAATTAACAAAATTAAGCTCCCGTGAAAATCTCAAAGTCTTTCCCGTTTGCCTGTGTTCCAGTGCCGGTGTGGGATGCTCTGACAATTAATATCAATAAAAGAAGACCACTGATTATAGTGGAATCTCATAACCTTTCGATTTACGTGCTATTCCGGCAGTCACGGCTTATTATATTGCAACTCCACAGGCGCTTCATACCTGCACCAACGAGATGGGCTTGATCATGTCTCTATTGCAGCAGTAGATTTTAACATAGAACATAGAACATAGGACATAGAAAACCTGCAGCACACTACAGGCTATTCGGCCCATAAAGCTGTGCCGAACAAGTCCTTATCGTACAAATTACCTATATTTACCAATAGCACTCTATTTTTCTAAGCTCCATATACCTATCCAGGAGAAGCTTAAAATGCCCTATCGTTTCCGCTTCTACCACCGTTGCCGGCAGCCCATTCCACGCTCTCACCATTCTCTGCGTAAAAATCGTCTCCTCTGTACATGCTTCCAATTACCTTAAAACTGCGCTCTCTCGTGCTAGCCATTTCAGCCCTGGGAAAAAGCCACTGACTATCTATATGATCAATGCCTCTCATCATCTGGTACACCTCTATCAGGTCTCCTTTCATCCTCCGTCGCTCCAAGGAGAAAAGGTACAGTTCGTTGAACCTAGTCTCATCAGGCATACTTCCCAAACCAGGCAACATCTTTGTAATTCTCCTATGCACCCTTTCTATTGTTTCCACATCCTTCTTGTAGTGATGCGACCAGAACTGAGCACAGTACTCCAAGTGGGGTCTAACCAGGGTCCTATATAGCTGCAACATTAGCTCCCGGCTATTAAACTCAACCCTGCGGTTTCTGAAGGCCAATGCACAGTATGCCATCTTAACCATAGATTCAACCTGTGCAGCAGGTTTGAGTGTTTTATGGACTCGGACCCCAAGATCCCTCTGATCCTCCACACTGCCAAGAGTCTTAACATTAATACTATATTCTGCCATCACATTTAACCTACCAAAATGAACCACCTCACGCTTATCTGGGTTGAACTTCACCTGCCACTTCTCAGCCCAGTTTTGCATCCTATCAATGTCCCGCTGTAACCTCTGACAGCCCTCCACACTACCCAGAACACCACCAAACTTTGCATCGTCAGCAAATATACTAGCCCCTCTCTCCACTTCTTCATTCTCGTCATTTATAAAAATGCCGAAGCATAGGGGTCCCAGAAGAGATCCCTGAGCCACAGCACTAGTCACTGACCTCCATGCAGCATAAGACCCGTCTGCAACCACTCTTTGCCTTCTGTGGGCAAGATAGTTCTGGATCCACAAAGCAATGTCCTCTTGGATCTGATACCACCTTACTTTCTCAATAAGCCTTGAATGGAGTAGCTTATCAAATGTCTTGCTGAAATCCACATACACTACATTTTTTTGATCTACCTTGAACATAGAACATAGAATGGTACAGCACAATACAGGCCTTTCGGCCCACAATGTTGTGCCGACGCTTAAACCTGTCTCCTATATAACCCACCCCCTTAAATTCCTCCATATACCTGTCTAGTAGTCTCTTAAATTTCGCTAGTGTATCTGCCTCCTCCACTGACTCAGGCAGTGCATTCCACGCACCAACCAATCTCCGAGTAAAAAACCTTCCTCTAATATCCGCCTTGAACTTCCAACCCTTACATTAAAGGCATGTCCTCTTGTATTGAGCAGTAGTTCCCTGGGAAGAGACGCTGGCTGTCCAGCCTATATGTTCCTCTTAATATCTTGTATACCTCTATCATGTCTCCTTTCATCCTCTCTCCAAAGAGTAAAGCCCTAGCTCACTTAATCTCTGATCATAATGCACACTCTCTAAATCAGGCAGCATCTTGGTAAGTCTCTTCTGTACCCTTTCCAATGCTTCCACATCCTTCCTATAGGGAGGCGAACAGAACTGGACACGGTTCTCCAAGTGCGGCCTAACCAGAGCTTTATAGAGCTGCATCATTATCCCGCGACTCTTATGAAAGCTAACACCTGACAAGCTTCCTTAACTACCCTATCTACCCGTGAGGCAACTTTCAGGGATCTGTGGACATATACCCACAAATCACTCTGCTCCTCCACACTACCAAGTATCCTGCCATTTACTTTGTACTCTGCCTTGGAGTTTGTCCTTCCAAAATATACCACCTCACATTTCTCCGGGTTGAACTCCATCTGCCATTTCTCAGACCGCTTCTGCAACCTGTCAATGTCTCTCTGCAATCCTCGACAATCCACTGCACTATGCACAACACCACCAACCTTCGTGCCGTCTGAAAACTTGCCAACCCACATTTGTACCCCCACATCCAGGTCGTTAATAAAAATCACGAAAAGTAGAGGTCCCAGAACCGATCCTTGTGGGACACCGATAGTCACACCCCTCCATTCCGAATGTACTCACTCCACCACGACCCTCTGCTTTCTGTAGGCAAGCCATTTCTGAATCCATCTGGTCAAACATCCCTGGATCCCATGCCTTCTGACATTCTGAATTAGCCTACCGTGTGGAACCCTGTCAAATGCCTTACTAAAATCCATGTAGATCATATACACTGCACTACCCTTATCTATATGCCTGGTCATCTCCTCAAAGAATTCTATCAAACTTGTTAGACACGATCTGGTCTTCAGAAAACCATGCTGACTGTCCCTGATCAGATCATGATTCTCTAAATGCCCATAGATCCAATCTCTCAGATTCTTCTTAAAGGCTATCCCACCATAGACGTAAGGCTCACCCGAACTATCCCTACTACCTTTCTTGAATAAGGGGACAACATTCGCCTCCCTCCATTATTTCCATCCCATTCCCGTGGAGAACGAAGACATAAAGATCCTGGCCAGAGGCTCAGCAACCTCTTCCGTCACCTCGTGGAGCAGCCTGGGGAATATTCCGTTAGGCCCCGGGGATTTATCCGTCCTAATGTATTTTAACAACTCCAACACCTCCTCTCCCTTAATATCAACATGCTCCAGAACATCAACCTCACTCATATTGTCCTCACCGTCATCAAGTTCCCTCTCATTGGTGAATACCGAAGAGAAATATTCATTGAGGACCTCTCTCAATTCTACAGCTTCCAGGCATATCTTCCCACCTTTATCTCTAATCGGTCCTACCTTCACTCCTGTCATCCTTTTGTTCTTCACATAATTGGAGAATGTCTTGGGGTTTTCCTTTACCCGACACGCCAAGGCCTTCTCATGCCCCCATCTTACTCTCCTCAGCCCGTTCTTAAACTCTTTTCTTGCTACTCTATATTCTTCAATAGACCCATCTGATCCTTGCTTCCTAAACCTCACGTATGCTGCCTTCTTCCACCTGATTAGATTTTCCACTTCATTTGTTACCCATGGTTCCTTGACCCTACCATTCTTCCTCACCAGGACAAATTTATCCCTAACATCCTGCAAGAGATCCCTAAACATCAACCACATGTCCATAGTACATTTCTCTGCAAAAACATCAGCCCAATTCACACCCGCGTTCTAGCCTTATTGCCTCATAATTTGACCTTCCCCAATTAAAAATGTTCCTGTCCTCACTGATTCTATCCTTTTCCATGATAATGCTAAAGGCCAGGGAGAGGGGGCCACTGTACCCCAGATGCTCGCCCACCGAGAGATCTGTGACCTGACCCGATTCGTTACCAAATACTAGATCCAGTATGGCATTCCCTCTAGTCAGCCTGTCAACATACTGTGACAGGAATCTGTTCTGGACACACTTAACAAACTCTGCCCCGTCTAAACCATTGGAACTAATCAGTATTAGAGAAGTTAAAGTCACACATGATAACAACTCTGTTATCTTTGCACCTTTCCAATATCTGCCTCCCAATCTGCTTCTCGGTATCTCTTCAGCTACCAGGGGTGCTATAGGACACTCCCAATAGAGTAACTGCTCCCCTCCTGTTCCTGCCTTCCACCCATAGTGCTTCAAAGGAGGATCCTGCTACTTTACTCACCCTTTCTGTAGCTGTAATAGTATCCCTGACCAGTAATGCCACCCTCCCCCCCTCCCCCCCCCCTCCTTATCCCGTTTAAAGCACTGATATCGAGGAATATTGAGAATCGATTCCTGCCCTGGTGCCAGGCAAGTCTCTGTAATGGACACTATATTATAATTCCATGCATGTAACCAAGCTCTCAGTTCATCATCTTTCTTCTTGAATTGAAGTACACACAATTTAGCCTTTCTTCTTTACTACCTTTACACCCTGTATTCTGTTTCTCTTTCCTCAAAGCCTCTCTGTATGTTAGATCTGGCTTTACTCTGTACATTTCCTCCACTGCTCTTTCGCTCCGGGTCCTATCCCCCTTTCAATTTAGTTTAAACCCTCCAGAACCATGCTAGCAAACCTACCTGCAAGGATATTGCTACCCCTCGAGTTCAGGTGCAACCCATCCAATCTGTACAAGTCCCAGCTTCCCCAGCAGAGATCCCAATGATCCAAAAATCTAAAACCTTGCCTCTTTCGCCAACTCCTCAGTCGCGCATTCAACTGCCATTTTCTCCAATTCTTACCATTACTATCACGCAGAACTGACAGCAATCCTGAGAACGCCGACATTGAGGTCTGGTTCTTCAGCCTTCAGCCTAGTTCCCGAAACTCACACTTCAGGACCACATCTCTCTTCCTCCCAATGTCGTTGGTACCAACATGTATCACGACTTCTGATTGCTTCCCCTCTCGTTCCAGGATGTCGTGCACCCTGTCAGAGAAATCCTGGATCCTGGCACCCGGGAGGCAACAAAGCACGCGGGAGTTCTTCCCACGTCCACGAAATCTCCTGTCTGCTCTCCTGACTATAGAGTCCCCACTGACGACGGCTCTCCTCTTCTCTGTCCCATCCTTCTGCACCACAGGGCCAGACTCAGTGCCGGAGGCCCTGCCATTGTTGCTCACCCCGGTCGGTCGTCCGCGCCAACAGTATCCAGGACGGTATACTTATCATTCAGGGGAATGGTTATAGGGGTGCTCTGCACTATCTGTCTACTCACCTTCGCTTTCCCCCCTCTGACAGTGACCCAACGACCTGCTTCCGACAGACTAGGTGTGACTACCTCCCTGTAGCTTTCATCTATGACTGCCTTGTAGATGTGACTGCGGCAGACGGGTCTTCCCCAAGACTGCCAGATCTCACAGGAGAGGCACATCACCGTCTCAGGAGGCATTATGAAGCCTAACTGGGAGCAAGCTCGTCCTCCGCCTCTTCTCATCGAAGCCTCTCGAGTCAAAGCCTCAAAGCTCCACTCTTTCACTGGCCCACTCGCTCACTGGCCGCTTTTCAGCGTTGCTTGAGCTCCTATGTTCCCTCTTGCATATTTTTCTGTAATATGTTTTATTTTCCGTGTGAATGATATATATTTGATGCCATGACTAACACGAAAGGGCATAATTTTAGGGTTATTGCTGCAAAGTACTGGGATCTGTGGGAATGTATCCGAGAAATTTTTTTTATTCAGAGAGTTGTAGGTGAATGTAACGTTTTGCCATGTTTGGTGTGAGAGGCAGATGCATTGTGGAAATTGATGGAACCCTCAGCTCGGTGCACGGATGAAGGAAAACTGGAGTCGTGTAATGCAGATAATGGCTAGATTGATTTTGGAATAATTTAAAAGGTTGCCACAACATTGAGGCCCGAAATCCGAATACTACTTCGTACTGTACAATATTCTAAGCGCCTGTGATTCTGCTGCAATGAAGATTCTTAATACATATGACAATAAACACGACATTCACTTTGACGATTGTTGTCAAGGAAGGACAATCGGATGGCAAATAGAACAATCGGAAGTATTACAAAAGCTCTGAAGTCTTACACCAAGTCTTCCAGCAGGGAACTGGAGCATTTGACAAGGCATTGTAACATCTGCTGTACTGGGACTGCTATTTGACTCACGTCCAGACATTTACCAAGATAATGCTCAGACTTCAAATGCAGAGATTACTTATTTCAAAGATTATAAGAATATGCTAGTGAGTAAGACAGACCGTTAGGATTCATATTATTTTCTCCAGAGCAGTAGAGGATATAGGCATTATGTAGATTAATACAAAATCAGGAGACGTACGACATTTTACGGTCACAAGTAGAAGTATCTGTACCTATACCTGTGAATTCCCAGAAGCTACATAGTAGAAACAAGACATGCACACACAGGTACACACACACACACACACACACACACACACACACACACACACACACACACACACACACACACACACACACACACACACACACACACACACACACACACACACACAGTTATATTCATGCTGCTTCGTGACCACCACGTCGCTCTTCTGGATTGTAATTATTCAGGATGACAAGTGTTTGTCTTGGCTGGGTCCTCTTGTAGATTACACATACGGCATCTTGCAACTACACCTTCCATTGCAGTCCTTTTGCTTCAACGTTTGACAACACCGTAACTCCTTTATTGTCAAGTTGCTTTAAGCGTCTGATTTAACAATCTCCGCACAAGCAGCGATAATCAAAAAGTTTCTATAGTTGAGAAATTCGAATACTCCGATCACGGGTAGAAATTGAGTTTGATGTTAATGTCTCTAAGTTCCTTGAGCAACACGTCCATCTATGGACTGACACTGGGGAAATTCAGAGAGGATGATAAATGGAGAAAAGTATGTGTTTATCATTATCAGGTTGTTGTCTAAATAAGAGAAAGTGCAAATGAATGCAACTATTCTATATCCAAACGAACATACCTATTTCCCACTACCTTCCGCAGACGGAAAGAATAAACAAGATATCGATTGACTAAGTTATTCATGTTTGTTTATCCGGTAATATCACATCTAGACTGTTATTATGGATTGTCCTATCTTCAACAATGGATCAGTCATAGTTTTTTATTAGGCTCTAACTTTAAAATTTGTTCAGACTTGCATTTATAGTAAGGCACAGTGTCTTTTATGAGTTTGCATTTGAAAGGAAATTTTTTGCGAATGACGTTTGACAATTTTTTGTGCCTCTGTAAGTCGACGTATTGAGTTAAACTGCTACAGGATCCTGGAATGTGCGTAATTGTTTCTGGTTCATCTCAGCATTTTCTGCATTTATCGTGTTGAATTTGCTGGTTCTTTTTGTATGGATTTTTGATTTCTTTTTGTGTTAATCACCTGGTCCTGCATTGCCACAAGGAACCACTCAATTTTTGCGAAGAGGTCTTCAACTCTGAGGCAGGCTTTCGACACTTCCTTGTCGATATGGATTCTGCTCACATCGGGGAGTGTCTTCCACGGAGGGGCATGCCCTTCCATTGGCTAACTTCTACAATGTGAATTACTTCATATTTTTCTGTTGAGCTTCTATTTTAATGGTTTAAGTTTAATGGTGTTTAACACTTGTTGGAATTGCCTATGCCCGCATAGAGTCCTGAATCATGTTTTCGCTGATAGAACATAGAACATAGAATAGTACAGCACATTACAGGCCCTTCGGTCCACAATGTTGTGCCGACCCTCAAACCCTACCTCCCATATAACCCCCCACCTTAAATTCCTCCACATACCTGTCTAGTGGTCTCTTAAACTTCACTAGTGTATCTGCCTCCACATTGACTCAGGCAGTGCATTCCACGCACCAACCACTCTTTGAGTGAAAAACCTTCCTCTAATATCCCCCTTGAACTTCCCTCCTCTTACCTTAAAGCCATGTCCTCTTGTACTGAGCAGTGGTGCCCTGGGGAAGAGGCGCTGGCTATCCACTCTATCTATTCCTCTTAATATCTTGTACACCTCTATCATGTCTCCTCTCATCCTCCTTCTCTCCAAAGAGTAAAGCCCGAGCTCTCTTAATCTTTGATCATAATCCATACTCTCTAAACCAGGCAGCATCCTTGTAAATCTCCTCTGTACCCTTTCCAATGCTTCCACATCCTTCCTATAGTGAGGCGACCAGAACTGGACACAGTTCTCCAAGTGTGGCCTAACCAGAGTTTTATAGAGTTGCATCATTACATCGCGTCTCTTAAACTCTATCCATCGACTTATGAAAGCTAACGCCCCATAAGCTTTCTTAACTACCCTCTCTAACTATGAGGCAACTTTCAGGGATCTGTGGACATATACTGCCAGATCCCTCTGCTCCTCCACACTACCAAGTATCTTGCCATTTATTTTTTACTCTGCCTTGGAGTTTGTCCTTCCAAAGTGTACCACCTCACACTTCTCCGGGATGAACTCCATCTGCCACTCCTCAGCCCACTTCTGAATCCTATCAATGTCTCTCTGCAATCTTCGACAATCCTCTGCACTATCTACAACACCACCAACCTTTGTGTCGTCTGCAAACTTGCCAACCCACCCTTCTACTCCCACAAACAGGTCGTTAATAAAAATCACTAAAAGCAGAGGTCCCAGAACAGATCCTTTTTGGATACCACTAGTCTCAACTCTCCAATCTGAATGTACTCCCTCCACCACGACCCTCTGCCTTCTGCAGGCAAGCCAATTCAGAATCCACCTGGCCAAACCTCCCTGGATCCCATGCCTTCTGACTTTCTGAAAAAGACTACCGTGTGGAACCTTGTCAAATGCCTTACTAAAATCTATGTAGATCACATCTACTGCACTACCATCATCTATATACCTGGTCACCTCCTCAAAGAACTCTATCCGGCTTGTTAGACACGATCTGCCCTTCACAAAGCCATACTGACTGTCCCTGATCAGACCATAATTCTCTAAATAATAGATCCTATCTCTAAGAATCTTTTCCAACAGCTTTCCCACCACAAACTTAAGGCTCACTGGTCTATAATTACCTGGACTATCCCTACTACCTTTTTTGAAGAAGGGGACAACATTCGCCTCCCTCCAATCCTCCGGTACCATTCCCGTAGACAACGAGGACATACAGATCCTAGCCAAAGGCTCAGCCATCTCTTCCCTGGCCTCGTGGAGCAGCCTGGGGAATATTCCGTCAGGCCCCGGGGATTTATCCGTCCTATATATTTTAACAACTCCAACAACCCCTCTCCCTTAATATCAACATGCTCCAGAATATGAACCTCACTCATATCGTCCCCACCGTCATCAAGTTCCCTCTCATTGGTGAATACCGAAGAGAAGTATTCATTGAGGTCCTCTTTCACTTCCACAGCCTCCAGGCACATCTTCTCACTTTTATCTCTAATCGATCTTACCATCACTCCTGTCATCCTTTTGTTCTTCACATAATTGAAGAATGCCTTGGGGTTTTTCTTTACCCTACTCGCCAAGGCCTTCTCATGCCCCCTTCTTGCTCTTCTCAGCCCTTTCTTATGCTCCTTTCTTGCTACCCTAGACCCATCTGATCCTTGCTTCCTAAACCTCATGACTGCTGCGTTCTTCCACCTGACTAGATTTTCCACATCACTTGTCACCCATAGTTCCTTCACCCTACCATTCTTTATCTTCCTCACCGGGACAAATTTATCCCTAACATCCTGCAAGATATCCCTAAACATCGACCACATTTCTACGGTACATTTCCCTGCAAAACATCATCCCAATTCACACCCTCAAGTTCTAGCCTTAGAGATTCATAATATGTTTTTCCCCAATTAAAATTTTTCCTGTCCTCTCTGATTCTATCTTTTTCCACGATAATGCTAAAGGCCAAGGAGCGGTGATCACTGCCCTCAGATGGTTACCCACTGACAGCTCTGTGACCTGACCCGGTTCGTTACCTAATACTAGTTCTAGTATTGCATTCTCCCTAGTCGACCTGTTAACATACTGTGACACGAATCCGTCCTGGACACACTTAACAAACTCTGCCCCATCTAAACCCTTGAAACTAATCCGGTGCCATAGGATATTAGGGAAGTTAAAGTCACACATGATAACAACCTTGTTAGTTTTGCACCTTTCTAAAATCTGCCTCCCAATCTGCTCCTCGGTATCTCTGCTGCTACCAGGGCGCCTATAGAATACCCCCAGTAGAGTAACTGCTCCCCTCCTGTTCCTGATTTCCACCCATACTGACTCAAAAGTGGATCCTGCTACATTACCCACGCTTTCTGTAGCTGAAATAGTATC